>NC_051154.1:159086405-159323867 GCF_013339745.2 Dermacentor silvarum
AACGCAAGCACACGGGCGTTTTTGCATTTCGCCTACATCGAAATGCGGCCGCCGCGGCCAGGATGCGATCGCGCGATCTCGTGCTCAGCAGCGCAATGCCTGAACTGACTGAGCCACCACGGCGGGCTAGATGGCGCGAGGTAACACTCGTTTTCATGATGACAGTGGCGGCCGGGGAATAAAAAAGTTGTCGCAGTTTCACCTGAAAGGCGAAGCATCAATTGCGATAGCAAATTTGTAGAGAGCTATACGGAGTAATAATATTAGCTTTATCAGCTGTTTAAACTTGGACATGCAGCAGCACCGGCAACACGCAGAACTGTTGTCGACGCCGTCGGCGTTTTGCCCGCGTTCGCTCAAAATGCGTGCGGCGTTGGTGACTGTTGCCGGAGCCTCTGATATAAATAGGCACTTCGTGCCGCAGCTAAACGTCGCCTCCCTTCCCTCCCCCTCCCCCCTCCCCCACGGCCTCTCGCGCGTCGGAAGAAGGCGCGTTTGCTCTACATATATGGTGATTGTAAAGGAGGAAAGAGACGCCTACTTCTGCAGCCCATAAGGGAGCACGGCGCAGAACGCGCGTTTGTTCTCCGCCGTGCGTTCACTCCCCGTGAAAGCGCGCGCCCCTCGCGCCCTTTCACTCGCACATACAGCGTTCGGCGCGCGGCGACGATTTCATCTCCATTGACGTCATACGGAACCTCACGGCGACGGCGACGGCAGAAATCTGCTTTTGAGTGTACATATAATTGCTATCGCAATAAAACAGCGCGAACTTCTTGGCAATAAATACAAAAAAAGAAGAAAAAAAAAGTGGCTTGCCTTCTCAAGCCTTGTAGGCTACAGGTGCTGCTCTAGCCGTATAAAACGCGGGTTTATCGTGAGCAGAAACGGTGAATTTCGGTAAATGATAAAGGCTATACTATCATCATTATCATCATCATTGACAGAAGCTGACCCCCCCCCCCCCCCCTCAGAAAAAACCTGGATCCGCCCCTCCCCCCGGCATTTGGCGCCGCCGTTGTTCGGCGGGGGCCGAAGGAGCAGCCGACGTGCTCTCGTCTTGTTGCTGTGGGTCTATTTCGACGTACGCACTCAGAAGACTGCCCCCGCTGCCATTCCGATCGTACTCAAGATGTTTCTCGAGCTACCACGGCTGTGTACAAGGCCAGACGTGTTAATCGGAAACTATGCAGTCTTTGGAGAAAGACAATCGCGCTTTAGGCGCGACTTCGTCCTCCACTGAAATGTATGGGCTCTCAACCATTCCGCGTGACATCACATCTGAAAGCTTGCATGCGCGCCCTCTGCTTGAAAGCGCTCCGACACGCTCGCCGCGACCACGCTCGGGCCGTTTGATTACGTCAGCAGTGGGCACTTGCTTTACACGGCTGCATTTTTTTTTGGGGGGGGGGGGGAGCTTTTAAAGCTCACCCCCCCCCCCCCCCCAGAACACTGGTGAACACTGGTGAGCTTTTAAAAGTAAAGCTCACCAGTGTATTTGTTGTATATATGGTCTTGTCAGGCGTAGTAAGAATATAGACGTTGCGGCATCGCTGTCGCCGATTCGCTGGATCGGTGGTACGCGTGCTGATAACTATCGGGTATCCGGGCTTGCGTTAACAAGGCTGTGCAGCAACAATGACCACGCAAGCGATCAGTGCGTACCGAGGCGCGTGAGGCACACGTTATCGCTCGGAAACTCCGACTGCCGCTATCTTTTAGCCTGAGTGCAAGGTTTCCCGTGCTGCCCCCCCCCCCCCCCCCCCCCTTGCCGCCTCTATGCGTTTGTTATCGCTGTTGGCGTTCAGCATTGTAGGAAAAGTTCTCCATGTGGTATATAACGAAGCATTACTTCGATGCCACCGTTAACAGCGGTATAGCAATGGCGTCGAGGTTCTGCTTCGGTAGCCACTTATTATGGTTCAACTTCGGTGGCTCGGTAATTGTGGCCTTTTTGCCGAGTACGACGTCGCGGGTGCGACTTCGCATTCCGACGCACGCACGCGCCGAGAAATACGGACTCGAAGTGTGCAGTGAAATGCGTTGCTGATACAGTTGACACTTTTTCGTACTGCAGTTTTTCCTCAGTGCGGAAACTCGCTCGAAGTCTCGCGAGACTCGGAGCCGCCTCATCGAAACTGGCGCACACAGTTTCTTTCGGTTTCGCCGCGTTTTGCGTGGCCCAGCAGGCTGAACGGGGCAATTAATAAACATTAGACTGAAAACCAATTGGGGTGGCCGGCTGTGTTTGCCGATATATCGCGGATGGTATGTACTACATTACATGGCCTCGTATCTTTGAACCCCTGAAGCGAGGATCGACATTAGGAGGTCACATAATGTTTCGAGTGCACGCCTCCCGACACATCGCTGTGCGAGCGCCGTTTCGGGCAGTTTCGAGTCGGGGGATGGTCTCTTGCGATGGTGGAAAATGCGAGATGAAACAAGCAGTCGTTTTCACAAGGCAGAGGTGTTCTCATTTCACCGACGTTAGCACAGGGGTAGAAGGCGAACTGTTAATGAATGAGCCTCGGGAAATAACAGAAAGAACGTGTGGTTGTCGGCTCACCTTGCCGCGCAGATTATTCTCAAATAAAAAAAAAAAAGTGCGCGGTATGATCTATATAGTGGACGCCAGAGGGAAAGAAAGAGTGAAATTGTTTACTCGCCAGGTATTTCGGCGGAAAGGGTGCGGCAGGGCTTGGCGCGGTTCTGGTTTTCTGCACATACTTCATCACTTCACTTCATCGAGAGATGATTATTGTCTCCTTTCAATTAGGGCATCGTCATACACAAGTATACGTCACCACGCTAATGGGTCTTCCTCGGCCGCCTCGACAGACATTTCTCGCATGATTTGCTGCTCGCCTGAAAATGCGGAGCTATCTCAAAGCACAGTGGCTCGCTTTTTGAAGATATAGCATTGGTACAGCCACCGAAATGTAGTGCAGCGCTGCCTTAGCTTCGTAGTATCATTGTTGCTTTGAGTATTGATATAGAACCTGATTATCCGATTCATCGCGCGACTTGGAGACGTTCGCGTATACCTGTGCCGAGGAGACGGCACGATATAGAGCAGCAGGGGTGCGACATATAATTTTTTAAAAGGGTATATGAGGACAGTCACAGGGATGTCTCGACTAACTTTTATTATATGCTAAAGGCGAGCCGAGATGGCTGATGGCGTCGTGCATGCTATCTCCCGTATGTTATATGTTTTGGAGGTCGCGTAAGTTTTGCAGGCGCGGCGAAGCGAGCGGCAGCAAGCAGCGGTCACTGCCCGCTGTCGGCGATCTTCATTACGCCAGCGTTGTGACAGCGAGTGCTCGCGGTCATCGAGTGAGATTTGTTGATGTTTGTCTGTGCGGCGCATGACACCATGCTTGTTAATTTAATTAGTAAGCTAACTGCGAATATTGTTCGAATGTATATGCTGGGAATTCGTCCTTTTAGCAGGCACTTGCATGTTGGAAACATGAACAATGGGTGAACATTTTCAGTAGCTCAGCGTTATTGGGAACTAGATCTCATGTTGCTCACCGCAAACTCTGATAACTATAAAAAAAAATTGTGTGGCAAAATGTTTGCCACACAACGGATTGTCCATCGACAGTGTTGGCAGACGCTGGGGGCATCGTTTTCCCAATATACCCGCCGCGTTGGCTGAGTGGATAAATAGTCTGCTGCTTATAAGCACGAGGTTCGATTCTTAGCCGCACTGAGCGCATTTCGATGGGGGCTGAATGCCAAGATGCTCGCGCACCAAGCTTTGGGTAAGCATGTTGTTCTTACGTCAGTTGGCGTGATATTTGTTATCTGTGCCACTTTCTCAAAATGTTTTTTGCAACGTGGTCATTTGTATTAGACAACGTCAAATTATATTGGTATATTACTATAGCCTACAAATAAGGCCTCGCTAGACGTTTTCCAATAATTGTTCGCTTTATAATCTTCATGTCAACCCGTGATCTGGCACGTCCAAAACTTTACTTACGCATAACGAGCATGGATAAAGTTCTATGCTATGAAGACCAGAAATTGAACAGCGTATAACGATAACGATATGCATACGATGAAACCTAGTTTCTTCTACTTATGGAAGGGGGAAAAATCGCTGTGAATTTGGGTAAACCCCGCAAACTATTCAAAAAAGCATATCTGGTATCTAAGGAAACGTCCCAGTGCAGGAAAAGCTTGAGGTTTGTGGGTTAATTATGGTCTTTGGATCAAATTACTAACACCAGCGCTTGAAAGCGTTATACAAACGTTATACACACGGTTTCCCGGTCCTGATAGAATTAAATGTGACGCTGAGTTGAGATTTGCTGGAAATGGGAACTATATATATGTTATCAATGATGGGCGGGTAAACTAAAGTCTGCGGGTAATTATGGGCTTTGTAGAAAATTTCTAATACAAACCCTCGAAAGCATTTTTAAGAAACTCTAGAGGATATGCGCCATGTCCCGAGAAAGATGAATGTGTCGGCGACATTAAATTCGGAGACAATTGACTGTATGTTAGGGGGTATGCGTGGGCGCACTCTGAGTTAGTTGGTTATTTATAGGGGTTTGGGAATAATTACCAAGTACTCGTTTTCACCAGGCGTTTTACTAAGAGCGTATATAGAATGTTCGACCGCTGTCCTTGAAAAGCTGAATGTGGCACCGAGTTTTCATGTGGAAGGAATGAGGGGAATGTGAGGACAGTTTAAGTTGTGCGCATCGACGACGGCATTCGGAGAACATTACTGGAGTGCTCGAGTGCGTTATATCCCGACAAATTATGGACTACCGATAAATGCGTCGAAGTTACATAATTTTATTCTAAAATGCTCCAGACTCTACTGAAGTAAAGTCGAGGCAGTTGAATGATACTTTGTACATTGTCTAGTACTGGCAGTAGCGCACCCAGGATCTCTGCCAGGGGGGGGTTGACAGTTTGCCAATACCATCTAAACAGCACCAATTTCGATTTCTTCACGCGAAATTGTCAATAAAATGCGCTTTTTGCGAGTGTGCAGACGATTGCGCGTCTTACATCTTAGTTGCAGTACTCAAATGCGTAAGGAAAGAAAAGGGGTTCAACAAAAGGGGGGGTTAAGTCGGCCTCAGGGGGGGGTTCTAACCCCCGAATCCCCCCCCCCCCCCCCCCCCCCGTCGGTGCGCCACTGTCAGTACTCATAATTACGGAGTAATAAAATATTCATGTTGCATTTTTTTTTCGTTTATACAGAAAACTGATTGACCGGCTCAAAGCACACGAATGAGTTAGTCATTGGCTGCAAGAATTGCGAGAAAGGAAAGACGATTCTATCACAAACGCTAGCTGAACGCATCACGTAGAACCGCGGGCTAGAGGGGCCGACGCCCTATAGCCTGGCCGTGGTCGAACATACCGTCAAACATTTGTGCCTTTACCTAAGTGGTCGTGTGTAGAAATACTCAGCGCTCTGAACTGAAATGCTCCCACAATTTGTAAGCACAGGGCACAGGTTCTTTTCCTTGCCGCCGCTGAAGAGAACTGGCAAAAACAAAACATTATACCTGCCGTGGCTGCTTAGTGGTTATGGTGTTGGGCTGCTAAGCACGAGGTCGCGGGATCGAATCCCGGCCACGGCGGCCGCATTTCGATGGGGCGAAATGCGAAAACACCCGTGTACTTAGATTTGGGTGCACGTTAAAGAACCCCAGGTGGTCCAAATTAATGCGGAGTCCCCCACTACGGCGTGCCTCATAATCAGGTCGTGGTGTTGGAATGTAAAATCCCATTTTTTTTTTTTTTTTTTTTAACTGGCGAAAACAAGTCGCGTACACAAATCTTACCCGGTGTGGCACCGATCGATGCGACATTTGGTGGAAATTTAAGCTTGTAGTTAAATTTTAGGGAGTGGGGCGGCATGTTATATATATGGATGATGTACGGGCAAAGTCTAAAATGTGTGACTTAATGCTCGGAAGCACCAACTTCGCTGGAAATTGTGTTGTGATTCTGCCAGGTCACACAAGTTTGCTGTGTTCTTCACTTTGTGGACGGGGAAGATGATTTTGGTGCCCAGTGAGTAGTATCAGTAGTATTAGGGTTCAAGAGGCGTGGACAAAGTAGTCATGTGAACATTTGTCGATAACAACGTTGAGTAAGCGTTGCGTTGTTCGTATTACGAATGACATTCCATTGAAGTTATGTGTACGGCTCTGTCAAGTTAGCGCGTCCACATTCTCGCGGTTGATTATCGTAAGGAGAGTAGTTCGTTCTTGGGCTAGTGGAGTATGTCATATAGGATCAAAATAACGCACACCTTACGGGACAAGAAAAGCCCTTAGAGGCACCTTGCGCTGGCCAGAGGATGCTACAACTCTTTCATTTATCATACCAATGTCGTCAACGCCAGCCGCTTTAGGGCTGCGAAAGGAACGAAACGGCAATCTAAACGCCAAGAGACGCTTAAACGCAGATCTAAGACAAGCGATCTCAGTTGGCTAAAAAGCCGCGAAACACAGGCAGATCCAGAGAGGGAAAAGGGGGAGGGTGCGGTCCCCGTCCCGCCCCTCATCCTCTTTGATCCCTAATGTTTGTCCGGTCAGCCGCGTTTAGAGCGGTACTTTGCCTCGCGGTGAACGTTCCGAAACGTTATCGTGTAAATCGCGTCCCCACAGTATTGCCCTAGCTGCTGCTTCCGCTTGTTAAGCCTGTGTGCTCTGGCGCTGCTGTCAGCTGTGGAACATAGTGGTATGGTAACAGTGGAAAGCTTCAGCGCAACGTGCCTTATCAGTAACAAAGCGAGTGATAGTAGATGTAGGCATGTTAAAATTCGTTGGCTGGTTGACCCAGTACGCACGAGCATTTTTTTTTTCTTCCCATTGTTTTAAAGTCGGAAGGACACTGAACAACGGGTAGTCTGAAGGGGACATACCCGGCCATACCAGCAACCCGTTTCCATTTCTTTTTTTATAGTTCTATCTGGTGTCACTACCGCTCGTTGGGTAATTGGCGGGGAAAAGCATATGCGAACTGGGTGTAGGACACCAAACCGGAGGGTGCGAGCAATGTTGGTGAACACGGCCGACACGTTGCAAGATGCGGGCATCGACCGCTCTTGGCCGTGGAGCCGTGCTTGCTCGCACCGCTTAATACCCGGTGACGTAACGTTGCCGGTGGCGCTCCGTGCGCCGCGCGGGCAATACAAAAATCCATATCGAGCTTCCACTAATTTTGCACCAAGCGACACCTAAAGGTATGAAGTGATCGGATTTTTGTAGTATCGGTTTGCTGCCGGTGCCGCGAAGGAGTCGTGAGGCGGCAGGGGGAGCGATAATCAGGTCGCATCGGGGCGTCCCAACAAGTGGCCCGAACAAGCGGCCGCGGTGGCAGGTGCGTCTGGGCCAGCCGGCGTGCGTGGCTTGCCTTGGAGCCGGGCCAGGCACCCCCTCCCATCCACCTTGTCACTCTGCTCGCGGCTGCGCCGATACGAGCCCCGGATAAACAAACCCGGCTGAGCGTATGCTTGCCGCTGACGTACGTGCAGTCAGCGTTCAAGGTTGTCCTCGGTTTAAGTGACTGAAATTGGAGATTATTGTGTTCGAAAAAAGTATTTATGTCAATACTTTAGACATCATATGATCAGTAGTGCAGTGTCACTGCCACGGGCTACCATGTTTCGTGACAAAAAATTTCTGAAAATTAACTAAGTGCATTCACTACCTAACATGAGCCTATGGTCCCGCTGTTTACTTCTGCAAAATTTAAGCACCGCATTTAAGTATCGCATTTCATGCACAATAACGCTCGAGGAAATTAGTGTTTTCAAAGATCTAGCCACATAAAAATGTAACTACAAATCTTTAATTACACCCCCCCAACTGATACATCTTAAAATGTAGCCAAGTGACATGATGTAGCGTGTACACCTCTACAATGTCGGCATGTAATGTCCATAATGACTCTAATTCTAAAGTAAAATGAACGTCAGTAAGACATCGGCTACTTGATATTTGCAAAATACATGTTAGCAGGACATCCTTCAGATGTTATGACAAGACGTGGACAAATGCATCATACCTGGATGTTCATAGGATATTGGTGGTTCACTGGATCGTTCCCTGATGGTTATGCTGTGAACTTCACTATTGAAAAATTGAATGAGTATTTGTAACTCATACATTGTTAATACATTGTTAAAAAATATAATAAATATGACTTTGCTGACCTTTACAAGGCTCAGTACAGTAATCAAACTCTATGAATACACCGTGCATTTCATGCTGAGCCATAGCGCACAGTGGTGGCATGTATAGTGTGGCACCACTCTAAATGGGAGCACCTGGTTAGTACTGCAGCATCGATTAAAGCCAAAGTATGACATGAAAATCTGCCGTGTTTTTGTACATGTAGCTGCCTGCCTGCCACTTATCAGACCCTGTTTTCCTGATAAAAGTTGAACTGTTGCTGTCCGCTTTATTATGATTCAGGCATTCCCTTTGAGAGTGGATTGTACTGTACATGGCCATAGTCATTTTTTGTTACCACTAATGAAAAACAGCAGTTAAATTTTCATGTCATGATTTCCAGATTTCTTCTAATCATGGGTTCCTTACTGAAGCCATATGTCCACTCAGAGCAGTTGGGAACTGTACGAAGGTTTTAATCAGCATTGCAGAACCATGTCATGTGATACAACAGGCCTGTAAATGGACTGTATAATAACTAATACTTATTTCTTTTGTGGTCACTGTGCACCTGCTTGTTTTACATAAACAGCAGAACCTGCAGATTATCAATATGTCATGCATATTTTTCACTACAGAATGCTAGGAAGAAAATCAACGTTTGTGAATAATGTAAATTCAAAACCCGTAATATTGGCATTATTTAGGTATGCAGGATGGGCACATGAGCAACAGCCTCCAAATTTATAACTTTTCTAATGTTTGATATATCTTAATGTTCATGCTGCAAAATCTTTTTTCCTCCCCCTTAATAATGGATGAACACAAAATTGTTAAGAATGGGCAAAAAGAAAAGCCATTTGGTGTCTTCACTGCTGAGAACTCAATGACATTGAAAGCCACAATTGTAACTACAAGAAAAACCATTCAGCTTAGTTTTCTTAATGCTTTGTCACAGTGGTGACTTGAGCTTGCCTGCAAAAGTGGACACAAGCATAGACATTTTAGAGGGCACAGGGCACATATGTTGTAATATTACATTCAATTTTCCATTATTCTTTTCTTGACATGCATCGTGCACTCACTGATCCTAGCAATAATGGCAGCACAGCAGCATTCAAGCCAATGATGTAGGGCGGAAAGAATAGAAAATGAAGTGGGTCGTTGGAAAATACAGCCCCAGTGCTCGTACTTAAATTCGGACAGGGTTCTGCAGTCATGCTTTTAATGTGATAACATTATAGATCAGAACTGGGCCATCAGCAGTGTGCCTGGGTTTGTAACGTGGGCCAGAGGTAGTGTTCTCAAAAGTGCGGGTGCACCTAGGCTGACAGCAGCGTACAATATATGTCCTCACGAGGGCTTTAATGCCAAATGAAAACTTCGTTGATCTAGCCTGTACGGAGATATGGCCTCAAGCGGTTAGTAACTCGTGGTATGAGAGAAATGGAGTGGGGAAAGAGGAGCAGTGCGTGCGTGATAACGCAATAGCAGTGGTTCACATAGGTATATACAAAGGTTGATAAATAATCATTTAATGATTGTACCTCCCTATGCTATCGCATTAGTTGCTGAAGTGAAGCATGAGGGACCTGCGAGCTTTTTTTTCTTCAGAAATTTTTTTTTCTTTTCATTTTTGTAGGAAGGGTATTTTTGGTGATAACACGCAAGTTTGTGCTCCAATGTTGTCCTTCTCGTTGCTTTTTTTCTGTAGGAGGCCGTGCCAAGCAGACCGTTGTCATCGTCTCTGCACCCACTGGCAGAATGCAAGGCCAGGGCTTCCCCGACACTCACACGACCACCACAACCACTACAACAACCAAGTCTGCCTCATGGCTGGTGTTTGACCCATCATATCTGCGCACCTTGCCAGGCATCCTGAAAGGAGCACAAATTGTAAGATGCTTCTAGACTTTTTGTGTGTCACTTGCAAGTGATACCCGTGATAAAAGCAGTGCCACATGTGGAGCATGGGAGAAAGATGACGCACAGTGTGCTGAAGAGTTTGCGTTAGATTCTGCTGCCATAGGAATTCTGTCGTGCTATCTGCCAGCTCTCACCAATGTGTCGCAATAGTGGCTGTATCTGTTATGGGATGTAATCTCTGGAAGAGGCATTCCCTGTAAAATCAGGATTTTCATTGAAGCCCACCTCAAAGACTTGCACACACTTGTTGCATGGCCTGGAGATAGTAATAGTCCAAGCTGACTTCAATGGGCTCAAGTTTATGAAAATGCAGAATGTGTTTATGTGAGCATGGCAGGTGGCAAGGGACACAGGAAGGCCAGGATTGATGTTCAAACATTGAAAATAGCCCAAATATAAAGAAAGTACTAGGATAAGTAGGAAGGGCTCTAGATGGCTAGTTTGTTGTGCATAATGTAGAAGCAGCACCACACAGGAAGCACAAAGGAAAGACGACGACACGGAGTGTACCGATGAAGCTGCCTTTGATCCTTCAGCCACATCAACTTCGGTGTGCTGTGCACTAGATGTTTGTGGCAGCAGAGTGGTGGCACTATTCAAATCTAAATGTTTAAGGGACCATGCAACACCTCTTTGGAAAGGTGTGGAAAGTGTGTGGTACTAAAAAGTGTTTTCTCAAGCATATTTCTCAGAAAGTTTTGTCTTGTTTGATTGCTAATAACACTATACATAGTATGTTGTCCCTTCCATACCTTAGCAGCTTCCCCCCCCTAGTGTCACTTTAGCAGTCTGGAAATTGTGGCAGTGTAGAGTGACTGTGATAACTCCATTCCAATTACACGTCATTGTTCTGAGCTTTGGTATCAATACATACACTGGTATTATTCCCTACCCTCGGATGGAACCATACTAAAGATGGGAATTTCGTGTTTTGTTTTGTTTTGTCTGCCCTCCCTTATGCTGTCAGTTTGTTTTAACCGATTTCAAATAAAGTGCATGATTACTGTCACTAAATATTGTAGTTGACACTCCACATTCCCAATTTCTACCCATGTGTCATCCAACCTTAAGAACCAATATGACACAGTGAAATGCAAGTAAAGCTGTCTGCTAAGAAAACATGCAGCAACAATACCTTGGTCTATGTGGATCTAGCTTCACGGTGCTTCCACAAATTTCACAGGCAGAAGAAGCCTCATAGCACGCAGATGCATGAGATGATAGACAAAAAAAAAAACGAAAAAAAAATTGTAGGCATGGCAGACAGTCTTTCTGAGTGAGTTGGGAGTAAGATAGGGGTGGAGTCACTGCACACCGCACTCTCTCTTCACCCCTCGATGTTCTATTCCACCTGCTGAGTCATGCGCCCGTGTCCTAATAGTTAGAGCATCAGGTTGGTGTTCTAGGGGTCCCGAGTTCAAATATTGCCGTTAAAAAAACTTCATTTGTTTATGTACTATACATATAGAGCGAAGGGAACATCAGGGGCTCGATTTTGGTTAATCATGACCATATAAAGCCAACAGACAATGTAGCCAGGGAAAGCAATGGGGAAATTGGGTGTGATTGAAATTTAAATGTAATGTGGCGGTTGTGGATTCTCCCATCGGCGGCAATTTATCTTTTTGTCCACTTTCATATTCCTTTTCTTCATTATTTTCTACATTTAAATTTTAATCACAGCTAATTTCCCCGATGCTTTCCTTGGCTTCATTGTCTGTTGGCTTTATATGGTCATGATATACATGTATCCCTGGAACATCACGGCGGCCAGTGGTCCCAGAGGCACATATCGGCCCATATTTTTAGGCTGCCCTGTCTCCAGGATCAGCCCACGAAATACACTAGAAACATACCCAATATGAAAAAAGTGGTGGTAACTCGCTAAAAAAAGACTTCGTCTTTAAAACTTCAACTATGACAACAGCACTGCCCAGAGTGGAAAAGGCAGCGCAACTCAAGATGCCCACTGCTCAAGACTAAAATGCAATATGAAAGTTCGGTATTGTACTTTTTGAGCTATGGACGTATATATATATATATATATATATATATATATATATATATATATACACACACACACACACACACAATAGTTGTTATTAGCAAAGTCACATTGAGCAATAATAGCATTGCCGAGAAACTTTTTGCTCTTGCCAGAGGCACTGATTATCTGAAGAAATCTGGAGATGAACTGCAGCCCCATTGATTTTTTTTTTTTTAAATGCCCCAACCCTTGCACTTGTGTACTGGACATTCATAGAAGTTCACTAGCCTGAAAGCAGCGGCCTAGTTGGTATCATTTTGATAGAAATAATGTTAACACACAGGATTGTGCAAGGCGAAGGTGCACCAAAGCATGTGTAGCTTGGTGTTTTGTTTCCTGTTCATTCTTTCTTTTGTGAGAGGAGTGCTTAGTGATGCTGTCTTTGCAGATTATCAGCCTGATTGGATTCATCTGCTCTCAATTGGACTACTACTTTCCGAGCACATCCAACTGGTATGGCTTTGTGTCAATGACTGCATTCTGGGTCACCCTGGTGCTCCTCTTCTTCTACGTTTTTCGCCTGATTGAGAAGATCAAGATTGTTCCTTGGATGCTTGCGGTTAGTACACTTCCTTTTGTCCAGGGTTGAGAACCTTCCTTGTGCAGGCTTCAACTACTTTGCTACAGCTACTTTGCCAGAGTGTTCATTTAGTACAGGTTTACAGACATCTGGGTTCACTTGCACTACCTTTAGTTTGGGGTCTCCCTCACTAGATAGGTACTGCACAGGTGCGAGGATGCGAGCCTCTCCGGGGGACGATCAGCTCAGCTGCTGCGTGTTTTGTGTGCACGAAGTGCCGCAAGGAGAAGGCCGAGAGTACAAGGAAGGCGTTTATTCGACAACCACCTTGGCGTTGACAACAACTGTTACACCCTATCGTCACGGGGCTCAGGCGCCGAAGCTCCCGCAAATCAAGGGTGGCACTCAGTATCAGAAAACGCTGTAACACGCCGCTATATGGGAGGATGGCTTCCAACAACCGTACTTCCAGGGCAATGTTCCTTCAGCTCGTTATAGCCTCCGAGGGCGACCCGGCGCAGTACAACCGCCCACGTCAGGTGAGCTGTATCTCTTTGGCGTAGCCTCCAGAACAGGAGCAGCAAATAGGTGTGCATCCGCCTCGGGTCGAGGACCTTCGGCAAGGTCGGCCAACCAAAGGGGTGACCGGGAGAATCGGAATTCAGTACGCACCATTTCGCTGTCCGAGAGCTTCTTCCCGGTTGGCTCGAGCCGCCAGTAGAAAGGGGACGCGAGTTCCCACCCAAACAGACCAATCCCCTGGTCCCCTTGGGGGCGGACAGCAGCAAGTGTTTTACGGTCCCGCTGCTGTTCGGCGCCCTCGGAGGAAAAAGAGAGAGGGAAAGCGGTGGTCCGCGCGGGCGAAGTTCGAAAGCGACCTCGCCGCGATGCAGCCCCTATGCCCAGAACGTGCTGTGCTACGGCGCCGCAACAAAATGGACAACGCAATCCCCACAAGTTTCAAGGGGCTTTTTTTGGAGCATTAATCAATAGTACATTCACCATAAGCGAGGAGAGTAGAGAGATCAGAGGGGCTCATTTTTTTGTTGGTCATGACCATATGAAGTAATAGACAGAGAAATAATAGGGGAAGTCAATTGTTATGTTTAATTGAAATGTAAAAATAATATGGTAAAGGGACATGAAAGTAGGTGATAAGATAACTTGCAGCAGGTGGGAGCCAAACCCATGTCTCCGGCATTATGTGTGCAATGCTTTACCAACTAACCTGCCTAGGTTGGCCATCCAACCATAGTGGCTGTAGCCATTCACCATAGAGGCTCCACCACTTCCGCCATGGTTGTGCAGCTGAGCATGATGTTGCAGATTCAATCCCTGGCAGTAATGACTGCAATGCAACAGGACTTGTATGCTTAAATGCTTGTGTGCTAAGCTTTGGGGGCACATTAAAGAACCCTGGGTGGTCAAAGTTATTCGTTCGCCCTCTGCTACAGCATCTCTCATGACTAGATTGTTGCTTTCAGATGTAAAACAACAGCTTGCCACAACTTAATTTTTAAATAAAAGATAACGCAGATGTGCATTGTTGCCTATCTCTTGTATGAAGTAACTCTTCCAGATTAGCAAATATATTAGTGCTATGTGAACAAATTTTTTTTCTTCTTGTGGCATTTTGGCTCAAAACAAATTACTATTTCTGGCTTTTGTCTGTTCCTTTGGCTATTTGGCTACTTATGTCGGGGTGTCAGTTCTCAGCTTTATGGCATCAAGAAACGTAATTATTTCAACACTTGCTTTGCAACTCCTTTTTTTATGTAGTATTGCATATCTATTATTCATGTGCTTTCTCTTGCTGTATATATACATGGCTGTACACAGTGTCCTACATCTTTTTTCTTGTGTTGTTATTTATGCCTCTGTATTTCCTCACATTATTGTTTTTTTGTTACTTGCAGGAGTTTGTGTACTGTGGTGTCTGGGCTACCCTGTATTTTACAGCTGCTATAGCTGCAGCTGTCAAAGGCAGATATCAAGAATGTCTTGCAGCTGCTGCTGTAAGTAGACTTTCAATTTCATTGAGCATGCAACTGGGTTCTGCGCCACTAGAACCCAGGGATAAACAGTACTTATATTAGTACACACTGGGTGTTTCTTGGAACATTCATTGTGCACAGGATTTGTATTTCTGTGTTTGCGTGTATGTGCTTAGCAATTATTGAAAAGCACTTTCAAGAAGTCTTATAATGTGTGAAATAAAATTTGATGCCACATCTTTGGTTTCGCTGACACTTTTTCAGAGGCTATTGCAGAAATGATAAAAACAAGATGTGACTATGCAAGATTAAATTTTAATATAAGGTAACCCTGCACATCTATTGAGTCAACCCCCCCAAGTGCTCCACTAATAGTGAATTCACTGATCTGGGCAAAACAAGCAGTAAATGTCAAGATAAAACTGTCTAATCCTTTCATTGGGCTCTGATAATCGCTAGTAGTTTTCCATCGGTCATCTCATGCACCATCGGGATGTGAAATCTGGAACGCCACTGGTAGCAATACTCATCCCAGCAGCCGCCAGCGTTATGAGGTGCCTGGTTACTGGCAGGGCGCTGTTTCTTCTGCGCAGCAGCAGTTACCTTGTGTGCTGTGTCGGGCCATCATGTCACCCCCACATCTTGTTAGAACGCCATCCTAGGTGCTTTAGTGCAATGCTAAACCTCGCAATGAGTTTCAGTATACTCCATCCTTTGGGCAGAACTGACACATTTCTTTTATTGTGTATTTGTTTACACAGTCTGCAATAAAACGTATACTAGTTTGTCAACACAAGATGATGACACTACAGTTGGACTTGTATGAAAATATTACCTATGGAGCATGAAGTGTGCAGTATTTTTCTTATTGTTTTGCACCATGTAGCATGATCATTTAATGCTGCATGAGAAAAAATTACTGTGTCAAAGCTGAGCTAAAATGTTGAGTACTCCAAACTGGAAAGCTTCTAAGTGCACAGCAATAAAAGGGCATAAGAAATAGCTTTGGTTGTGCATCACTTATAGATTTCATAATCCTGTCATAAATATGTTGAGAGCATCTGTTGTTGAGATACATTCTGTTGTACTACAAAGGCATTTAATAAAAATGCTTGCTAAATGCATTGTTGTTACAGGGAGATGTGGGTCGAAAAACCAGAATTTTTTCAGGAAAGAAAAAAATATTTTGTGTTTTGTTGTTTTGTATTCCTCCAAGCCTCCTCTTTTAGTATTAAAGAATCAAAGCTGATAATCGCCTAGAAGTTAGCAAAAAATGCAAAAAGCACTCGCCGTGGCTCGTGAGAGTGCGAATTTACCCGAATTTCGCACACGCGGCATTTCGCTCCACGGCATTGCTTGCTTTTGAATTTTCGTGGGGATGTAGGTCTAACCCTCTTCTCCCAGAGTCCACATCGGCAACACCGCATTTTTGCTGAAAATACGAAAATAAAATCGTTTCCCCACCTAAGTCTAGCATCGCGATATGTTAAACTTTCAAACGTTTTTTTCCCAGTTCTTCATTTTGTAGCATTTTTAGAGTTTTTGCACTAAAATTTGTGTACTTGATGTAGTCTGATCATAATGAAATTTGGCATGTTTATGCTTTAACATGTCCTGAATTCAAAGAAACAACTTTCAGAGCTTTCCACAAACATATTAAGTAACATAATTTCAAAGGATTCTTCGTTGAGAATGGTAAAACTGAAACTCTGCGTTTGAAATTTTTTCTAGACTAAAACAAAAATGTTGTGCTATATTTTTTTGCTTTATTGAATTCTACTATTTATAGGGAGAAATTTGAGCTATTTTCTAGTGTTTTCTTGTGCTCACTGTTGTCGCCTAAGTTTGTACAAAAAGGCATTGTTTTTACAAATGTATGGTTGCCAAACATAAACCAAATGAGCTATCAAAAAAACGAAAAGCAGATTTGAAAAGAGGAGCACAAACTCTGTAAATGGTGAAAATTTCATTGAGCTGTCACAAATATTTTAAGAAAAGTTTTTCCGAGTAGCATCTCCCCTTAAATGAGACTTTCGTGCTGAACACCTTCAGTGCATATAAAGGGCTATTTATTATTTTACAATTTAGAGGCACTACACTTGCCATGCAGGGTGCTTGTGCTTTCTTGCTGAGTAGAACAAACAACTGAAACACGAGATTGCAGTGCCATAGTTCTTTCATATTCTTCCAGGTTGTAATTTAATGGTGAGCTTGGTGGGATATAACTGTTGAAAGGAAGCTCTTGTGTGCATTTAAATCTTGTTCTAGTCATGCTTGTTGATCTGAAACTGTGTTTGGACATTACTCGTGCAGGACAATGTATTTTTGTGATGGAATTGGCTCATTTGACTCGAGCTTGCACTATTTTTTTCTAGAGCACTAGCTTGTGCTTTCTAATCAGATGTGTCTGGCCACAATTTTTACTGCTGACTTAGGAAGCACTGGCTGCAAACCATACCAACAAATATCTTCAGGCTAAGCCATCCAGGAAGGTTTACAAATGCTTGAATGTTGGCTGCCACTTTTTCACAGGCCAAGTATAACCATAGTACTTATGCATACAAGATGGACTTAAAGAGAAGCTTCCAGCACAATATTATTAATGGCTGTTATTTTAAAACATCCTGTGTTTTTTTGAATATTTGACAGGTAACATTGGCACCAATGCTAATACATTGCTGTATTCAAGTGTGCTGTTGCTTATGACTGTCTTAGCAAACAGGCAGAAGTAACTGAAGGGCAGCAACCAGAATGTTGTGGCCTGAATAAAGTTGACTCACTAGAAAGAGCTGTAGTCATAACTTGCAAACGGAGCCATTTGATAGTTGTGTGAAGTTCAGCATTATTCTTGCTACTCAAACATTATTAGATTTCACACACTTTGCTTTCTAGCATTTGTAGCATTTGTGTTATCTGCACTTTGGTCCAAGGGTTTCTGGCATAATAGAAGGTAAAAATTCAGAGTTGTGCACAATTTTCAGCAGCACCATTAAACAGCAAAGAGTTGCCAGTACCATTTAACTTATTTGAACTTATTGCTGGTTTGCTACCGTGGTGTGGCCAGGGATTTCATAGCGTGGACAGAAAGTACTATATAGGATTTGTGCCAAGTGTAGCACACACAGCTGTTTGTTGTAAATACGCAGAAGTTGACCAGGACGCAGTAACACCATGGGTAATTGGGGGACATTTATCATTTGTTATTTAGTTTGAAGGTAAACTGAAGAGAAGTCCAAAGAAAAAGGACAATATTCTGCTTGTGGAGGCGGGCTTCACAAGCTCCATTTATTGTGCACCTCTTGCAATTGAGCTGTGATGGTGGCTATGCTTTCCTCTACTTTCTTGGGTGTCTGTGCTTGTGAACATACAGCCTTAAGATGCTAAGCATTAATACTTCGGATCATCCATAGTTTCACTATAGTGGTAGCTGCATTTGAGTTGGGGTGAAATGCAAAGACTATCAAGAACATAGATTCAGGTGCATGTGAAAGACCCATGTTTTGGCAACCCCAGGTTGCCAAAATTAATTTGGCGCTCTTCAGTACAGTGTACCTTACAACTGGCCATGCAGCTTTGGAACCTAAAAGATCAATTACTGTTATTTTTATTACTGTTTATTTTAAATTAAAGGACAACTTTGGACCATGTAAAAAGTCTAGTTTTAGATAGTGTATATACATGGCAGGGCCTTTGTGCATAATTTTATGTTTGACATACAAGTGCACGCATCACGAAAAGCTTGTAGAAATTGAAATCCAAAATAAAAAAAAGGGGGGGCTGACAGATGGATATGAAGGTTATAAACAGCAATAAGGTGCCTCGGAAAGGCTGGAAGTTTCTTATGCTGAAATTGAAAAGAAATGTCGTCATTACCACTCGCCAGAGGTGAATCGTGATCCAGACCATCGACAACCAGTGCCGCTCCTCCAAGTGCACACGTCGGCTTAGGTGCTATTTAGCGCCTTTAGCAAGCACCATCTTGCACCTTTCTTATTGACTCGCTGTGGTTGCTTAGTGGCTATGGCGTTGCGCTGCTAAGCACAAGGTTACAGGATCAAATCCCGGTCGCGGCAGCCACATTTTGATGGGGGTGAAATGCAACGACGTCAGTGTTCTGTGCATTGGGTGCACGTTTAAAGAACCCCAGGTAGTCGAAATTAATCCAGAGCCCCCCACTATGACGTGCCTCATAATTAAATCATGGTATTGGCACGTAATACTCCAGAATGTAATTTTTTAAATCTTTCTTATTGATTTCCCCATTTCATTTAGCCTACTCTAAATGTGTCTTAAACATTTACATTGCTAAATTCAATGACAACGCAAACAGTGAAACCTTATGCAGACATGTGTTATGTGTAAAGAATGCTTTTAGAACAAAGAAAAGTATTTTAATCTCTTGTGATCTGAATTTTTGCTGCACTCAACAAAAATACACAAATCTCACTTGGTTTGTATGTGTGTTGAGAACACCCAGAGATAATCTTGCACATTTGCTACCGCAGAATAAAATTTCTTGGCTTTTTTCAGAAAACTGAATGAATGCCTCTGGTATGTGAATGACCCTATGTCATTAGATTTTCTTACTAAATTTTTTCACTTGAAAAATTAACTGTCTTGCAGCACATGCCAATTTATAAAACAACTTGCATTTCAGAGGCTGGACTTGCAACATGTGCAGCTGCATAGATGCAGATGAATTAGGTTTCAGAGTATTCATCCTTGTTGATATCTGACTGTGCATTCATTTCCCAAATGAGAATTGGTGACGCACCACAGGTTGTTGTTGGACAACTACATGTAACGGAGCTCAGGATTTGCACATTGCAACAACCCGCTCTAAAAGGTTAAACAAATGTGACTCGAGAAAAATATTTGGTCTCAATGCTAATATAGTGCATAGTGTCTTGACATTGACCTATGTCCTCTTGGCTTATTGTTATTTTTCCACCGCTCCTAGTTCTTTGGTTTTGTGGCCATGATCCTGTATGGTGCCGATGCCTTCTTCAAGTACAAAGGCTGGAAGTCTGGAGAGCCTGCCCAGGGTGAGAGATCGGTGCCCAGTGCAGGGCTTGGAGCTTCAAACACGGTGTCACCTACCAGCCCCAACTACCCTGCCTACTAACCATGCACGCTACTAAGGCATGCACCCACACCTCGGGCTAAGACCAGTCTGGTGAGTGGCACTTTCACCATGCACTTGCTTCACAAGTGCTCATTACCGTCGGCAAAGCAGCAGTGCCCAGTGTGAATGTGCGTGGCACTTGCACCATTGTGTGTCATCATGTTTTGCTACAACTGGGAATGTCCATTTACACTTGCTATGTTAAATACTTCCTTAACTCTACTAACAGTATTTGTTATTATTCTTTGTCGGTGAACCTGTTCTCCATGCAGGTACACCCTAACAAAAATTTTAATACAGAAATTAATAGGCTACTATTAGGTCATTGACACTAGTAGAGCCTATTAGCTCTATTAGTGTATTATTCTAATGTGCACGCCATTGCTGCAATGTGCACAACAATCGGACCAATGACAGTGTACTGAAGTACGTTCACCGTTGGGATAACAAAATATAAAACAACTTTATACTACACTAGAAGCATAAATAAGTAGAATTTCCTCCAATTAGTAGAATCTGCCGGATAAAACATCTCACTTCAATGCTGGATCCACAAAGTCGTGAAGAACAGTGGTAAGAACAGCTGCCTTGCGTTGTTTTGGAATCGCAACAGCCTGCACAGATGAAACTATCCAAATATACTACTGCACGAATGAGATTGCGCAGGCACTAACACCACGAGTTTCTTAAAAACACGTTTTTCATTCACTAACAAACGCGCATGCCTCGCCTTGACATGCCAGCTTCCAATGCACACTTGCTGTGTGCAACTACAGCTGACTACAGCCACAGCTTTATGTTCTTTCCATCCGCCATGTTTCCGTCTCTGTGATGCTGCTCTTTGATGTCAATAAATATTACGGCCTTTCATATGCGGTACCAAGGTGGCAATTTAGGTTACAAGTTTAACATTACTATATTTGCCCTTCAAAAAAAAGATACGGGATTAACGAAACTTCAGCGGCCAACAAATATGGTTGCTGCTATTGCACCGTTGTTCGTAAGCTCACCGGGCACACCGCTACTCTGCCTTGAGAGAATGGCTGCTGGTACTTTTTTTTTTTCCATGGGGAAGGATTCACTGTGCTGCAAACAGTAACTGCTTCCTCAAAGACTCATCGCAACAAGGCTGAACAGAGGCCTAGATAGGGAACATCATCAGTGAAGCAAAATTAGCAAGACAGGCACATGCCACTTTTGTGTATGTTGCTGAGAGATAGGGGCCAGTTTCACTGGCCTAGTGAGTTGAAACTAATGCAAATGTGCAAACGCGGTGTGCTGCACATTTTTACAGCAGAATTCTTAATGATTCAGCAGTAATTAGAAATGCTCTCCGTGCAAGCAAACAGTCCCAAAGTCTAATTTTTAATGCGAAGCAGCTTATGGTCGGAGCTATGTCACTGCCTCCCTCCCTCCGCCGTGCGGCGTCCAAACCCGCACTGCGCATGCGCATCCTCCTCCTCCCTCCTTTCCTTGTCTCCTCTCCTCTCCAGATTGCGCAACGAATGGCAACACCTGTGGCTCCGTGCGTGATAATGCGAAGCAGCTTAGGTTAAGGTTAGAGGCGCGATGGTAGGCGCTGCATACTCCGCTGGGGGGCGCCACTGTAGCTCGCATTATAATGACGCGCGCGCGTGCGCTCTGCTCCTCTCATTCTCCTCCCGCAACGCCGCGATGAGTGCCACGGACAGCGCCGCGGAGAAGAGGGCTCGAGCCGCTGCCACGAAACGGCAGCGGCGACAGGCCGATCCCGAACTTCGGGCTCACGAAGCCGGTAGCTACGTACCTCAACCTAACGGAAACGACGAACTGAAAACTAATGGGAACTTGAGTCAAGCCCATGGCTGCTTCGCATACTACTCAGGGTTCCCCTACAGGAAGATGGTGTAATTTTTCATCAACTTTCACCCTCACATTAAACAAGCAACAAACAAGACCAGTGGAATCCAGCAACACATTGTGTGTATAACCAGCCAGCAAGAAATTGTATAAGACTAACAGGACCTATTAGTCTAATAGAGAAGCTAGTAAAAACTTCACATTGTTTGTATAAGACTAATAAGTCTAATACACAGAACCTATTGGTCTTATACATAAATCAGTACAATAGAAATTTCTATTAGTATAATACAACACTGTATTAGATTAATACAAACTTCTATTAGAATTTTGCTAGGATTGCAGTCTAAACAAAATTGTGAGAACAACCATTTCTTTTTATTAAAGTTGTGAACTGCATGATTTGTGTGCTTCAAATTACTGATCATGCATGTGATACACATTTGAAGTTTTAGAATGCTTCCAATTACATCAGCGTGCCTTTATCTTTCTGCACCTGGCTCAGTTATCTTAGATGCTAGGAGGAGTTGTAAAGGTTAACATTAATTGTAAAGGTTGATGAACTTACAGCAGCCAAATATTTAATGTGGCCATGATGAGCTAGTTAAAACTTAATTGAATTAAAAAAAATGCCTTAAGTTAAGAAAACCACATTACATAGCTTGCAGGTGATGTTATAAACTTCACATCATGATCGACAGGTGCCTTTGCACTGCGGAGGGACGTGGCTTTCGCATCGCGAAAAATGGCTAAAAAATTGATTTTTCGAAAATCTAATTTTCAGTTTCTATAACTCTTATTCTATCTGATTCCGAAATAGCATCACTGAAAACTAAGTAGAAGTGCACTAAAAAAATTGTATCAGCCAAGGTGCCGAAAAATTTCGCGGAAATCGCGAAAGAACAGCGTTTTTCAAGCCACGATATCTCCGGAACAGCGCAGCCGAGCACTGCCATCTTGGCCTCGTTGGAAAGCGCATTTCTCCGTCTTCAAATTTGGCGCTTCAGGTATCTCCTCCATACAGAAACAAGCATACAAAAAGCAAATGATTGAAGGTCGTGCCGGCGCCACCGATTGGCCGCGCCCGACACATGACTCCACGCAGTTCGCCATTGGTCCGGTGCTCGCTCCGCGATGGCGTCGTCTGCACCGCTTGTTGCGGTCTCCTCGCGAGCTCTGGACAGTTTCCGTAATCTCGACGAGTGTTAAAACGGGCGCTACGCGGACATCGCAATAGCGTGGCCGATCCCGCCTTTTGTGGACGTCTTAGACCCGCGGCTAGGCATTCCGAGCATCGGCGACGCGGACTTTGCGACCAAGCTTCGGGCACGGAATCCTCGGACACGTGGCTAAGCCTTTCGCGCGTAGACGTCTCCGACTCGGCGATCAAGCACATGGCGCGTGAACTTCTCAGATCCTTGCCGAAGCATTTCGTGCATCGGCGCCTCCGACTGCGCGACTAAGCACATCGAGTGTCGACGACTCGGACCCGCGGCTATGCACTTCGCGCATCGGCATCGCGAGCGTCGTCTCCTCGAGCCCGCGGCTAGGCATTTCGCGCGTCGGCACCTCGGACTGCGCGATTGAGCTCACCGAGCGTCTATTCTTTGGACCCACGACCAGGCATTTCGCACATTGGCACCTCAGACCCGTGACTTATATAGCACATCGCGCGCCGACTCTATTATCGTATTGCCACGATATCTCGATACCAATACCTATCACACCACCCCTTCATAAAGAGAACCTCATCATGAGCGTTCACTAGGCCACTTGGGCTGGCACAGACACCTGGCTGCAGAAGTGAGGCATCATACAAAAGTACAGGCTGGAAAGCACCTAGCAGCTGCATTGCATGCTGCCTATCTATCAGTGGCTCCCCTAACATCCATTGTCAATGGAAGATGATCCAGAACGCTGCCGAGAGCCTTCATTCAGTAACATGGTCGATTCTACCAAAAGAAAACAATGCCTCACTGACTGTACTAGAGACTCCTATCAATGAGGCAGTCTGCAGGTACAACGCTAGAACTACTGTATATTTATGCCCACATAGTTCTGCACCTCACTTGGTTTGAAACCCAGGTGCCATGCTCTTTGTAGAGCAGCAGTAAAGAATGCCATACAAACATGAAAAAGGCAGAATGAAGGCACAGCAGACCAGAGGCCACATGTCCAAGAAGCCCCGCATCACAAAACACATAAAAGATTACAAATTTGGTGCGTTTTAGAGAACTGAAGAGAAGGTGAAACATTGAGAGGCATTTTCTCAAAACAGTTTTTTCGCCTTTCTGCTCAGTTTCTGGAACTGATTTCTTTGTTACCGTTTAGGCTATTTTGATTGTTTCTTTTTTTTGTCACGTTCCTTGGACTACAGTGCAGGTCGAGACAGTCTCGCATTTTTATCTTGACTTTTTATAAATTTATGGCGTGGCTATTCGTTCACCCCGAAAGTGTGCTTGGTGCGAAGGTAACTTGAAAAATTACTATCTAAAAAATTTGTGTTGCGAAAAAAAAAGTAAGACTGTCGCAACATCCAGCACGCATTGAGCTATGCAGTCAATACTCAACGAGCCTTCCATCATGTTTTTTAAGCTCCCCAGGCCCTCCAGAAAGTTCAAAAGAGAAAAATTATGCTCAATTAAATGTTCTCAAGGTATCACTGAAACTTTTATGGAAGTATCAGGGAGACATTCTAAACATTTGTGCCAATTTTCATCAAAATCCATGAAGAAATCAGGAAGTTGATTTTCAAAGCCACATCCCCCCCTTGATAATTGCTGTAGATAGGACAATAGCCTTGACTGCACCCCACAGAGGAAGATTATTTAGGAGTAGAAACTCCCGTCACCGCGGGCGCTCGCGTGCGACCAGATAACGTCACATTAGTATGCGCCGACAGGGGCGCATGCAGTGGCGGCGCCTTTCAGCGCGTCATGCAAGCAGCAGCGAAAAAACGAAAAAGAGAGCCGAAGCCCGGCGAGCTGCTCGGGCGCGTTCTCTTCGGCGGCGCCTGTGTCTCCTGCTCAAAGCAGACGCCAAGCAGACGACACGGGCGTTCGGCATTCGCTTCAGCGTGCACGCCGTAACATTGTTTTTGTGGGCCTTTAAGTCAAACAGCAACTGTTCTTGTCGGTGTCTGTTCGAGGCACACAGAACATCGCAAAGGGAACATCTGTCCGGATCGGAGACGGGTCGATACATCCTAGGACGACTGGGAGTTGACTCCGTAGCAGCCTCAGCAGGCAGAAAAAGGTTACCAGACGAAATAAGACGACACTTACTGGTGCGCCCCTTGCCCAAACACATGCTGGCCGGTAGACATGATCATAGACGCAAAGCAAGGGCCGAGGCACTTGACGAAAAACTCAAACATGACACAGAAGTGGTCTATGTAGATGCGGCCAAACAGGGCCTCCAAAATTCCATCATCTGTGCGGTGACTAGAGACGGTACCGTCCGAACTGCAGCATCCGTTAAATCACCCTCCACCCTAGAAGCAGAGGAGGCGGCCATAGCGCTAGCACTCACTCTCAAACCGAAAAAAGTCCTAAGTGATTCCAAGCGTGCCGTCACAAATTACGCTAAGGGACACATAGGCAAACATTCGAATAGTATCATCAACTCTCTCCAAACCGACCGCACCACAGAA
This sequence comes from Dermacentor silvarum, assembly GCF_013339745.2. Lineage (NCBI taxonomy): Eukaryota > Metazoa > Arthropoda > Arachnida > Ixodida > Ixodidae > Dermacentor > Dermacentor silvarum. The sequence continues at coordinate 159,111,674 of NC_051154.1, forward strand.
CTAGTATGGGTCCCTGCTCACTCGGGAAATGCCGGGAACGAGGCAGTGCACCAAACAGCCCGAGGCTTAACCAACCAGGCGGGGTGCTCCTCAGACTCGGTGGACTTCTGGAGCGAGCCAGTGACCACATTTAATGAACTTGCCAGATTTTTCAAAGAGGTTAGGAAAATCTATCCAGTTCCTAATAAGGAGCTACCCAGGGAACAGGCCACGATTTTACGTCAGATACAAACTGACTCTTTCCCCTGCCCACACAGATTGGCATATATTACGTGTGGACAGGTGGACCTAATTTGCCTAAACTGTGGCCAGAACCAGCTGGCCACCCAAAATCATATCTTATGGGGATGCTCTGCCAAACCCCCTCCAAAAAAACTACTGCCAGCTCCCTCGGAGGAAGCCTGGGAGGCCCTCTTAAGGTCAGAAGACAAGACCGTCCAAGAAAATCTCACGACCTGGGCTCTGCAGGTCGCCTCAACCGAGGCCACCTAGAGGCCAAGGCCTTCAAATCTACTGTCTGAAATTTTTTAATAAAGTTTTTTCCTCCTCCTCTGTTCGAGGGCCGTAATACTAACAACGCTGATACGTGCAGTGTACCCTTGTTCGGAATTTGCTAGCCTAAGATGGGGACGCAGATGGGACGCGTGAGTGCCGTCAGTAGAACTTGTGGAGGCGCGCGGCCGAACGGGAGCAACACACGTGACCGGTTGCCTTGGCAACCAAGACTACGATAATTTCTTTTTCGGCTGCCAGGTGCCGCCAGCATATGGCTCCATGGGCTTGTGACATTTTCTGGTCTCCGCAACTGGCGGAGTTTCCACTCCTAAAGGTTTCTTGCTCCGTGCTGCACCCTTAGTCAGCCAATATTGTGAATGTAATAGCCAGTCTTAGGGATGGGTGACACACTATCATTATTAGGCTTATGGCTTACCAACATGGCGGACATGATTGTAGTCAGCTTTGCGGTAGGTTGAATCAGTGTTTGATGGTGTCATCCTTGTGTTAGGTGACCTGCAGATGCACTATCAACAAAGGGCTATTGATCTGGCTATGGTTGCATGGCCTTAATTCATGTCTAGAATGGTCCCTAGCCATGTGCTGGAGCCTGCCTTTAACAAATCCACTGTTAATAGAAGAATGTGCTGTGCACATACCATTCTCCTTCTAGTCTCTTAGCTAGTCATCAAGGAAGGGAAAGCCCAGAGAGGCCTCACCTATGCCACACAAATTATTACAAGCATGATAGAAGCTTTGTGTTTTAAGCCAGTAATGACCTCTTGCAGCTAACTAAAGCAACAAGCAAAGAAAGCACTGTTGATAACGTGAGTTGAGCTGTGAATCTGGGTCCATGTGTTACTTCGACCAGCTCGGTATTGCTGTCTTGAAATCATGTTGGCCATTCCATGCTTGCGGTTGTCATATAGATTCACCTTTCTTCATATTGTCATATAACATTCACCTTTCTTCAGGGGCGAACAGCCAGGGAACGAGCTTGTGCCAAGCAAAAGTTTGTCGAAAACCTGTGGGCATAAACAAACCTTGAAATTATTCTCATCTTTAAGATGGAGAGCTGGGTTAGCTGGAATGGATGCATACTTGGAATGAGCCCTGTGTTCTGTGTCCCTTCTCCCGTGTTGCCATCGTTTTCATCGCTGATTTCAAGTATGCATTCTCAGCAGTTTATCACAACCCCTAGTGTTTCTATTTACAAACCTGGTATTGAGACCAGATTAGTGACCTTTCAGTACTTATTCTTTTTTGGACCTCTTATCCTTCTCAACCCTCTACTCACTGGTCATAGAGAAATCTCCTCCAGTACCTTATCTGTTTCTTGAAGAAAAAGTTCGCACAGAAAACCAGCTGTATTATTTTCATGTGGTGGGTGTAGTATGAAGCTTAAATTACTTTTTTTTCTGGTTTTTCATTTTGGAATATATTTCATTAAACTTAAGGAAGGGCTGCCTTTTAATCATATTGAGAGGAGGGGAGATGTAGCGGTGTGGTGGGATAAGGTTGGTGTATGCAGGTCTCTAGCGTTACGCCAACTTATAAATGTAAGAGCATGCCAGAAGATGTCAACATGCTGCTCCATGGTAAGCCTGTAGACCGTGAATTGCTCGTAAAGAAAGTATCCTCATATTTAAGAGAGAATCAACTTTGCACCATCCCATCAAATAAATATAGCAGTTTTGCCATTATCAAGCAGCCTTATATACAATCTGCTCCATTTTGAGTGTTGTCATGATGTTGCCTTCATGGCACCCAGGATCTCTGCTGTGGGGGGGAGGGAGGGTGAAATTTTGTAAGGGGGGGGAGCAAGCACTTTGCATAATATGCAATTTTCTTGCTTTAGCCAAGGGAATCCAACAGCAAATAAAATGCCTAATAATTATAATAATAATAATGACACAAGGATGACGACGACGTTTATTTCTTCAGCGTTTTACCCAAAGTCTTGAAAGAGCTTGATTGGGCCAAGAAGCCAGTCTGCAGAGCAGTGCACGTCAGGGGCGGATCCAGGTTTTTTCTGAGGGGGGGGTCAGCTTCTGTCAATGATGATGATGATGATAGTAGCCTTTATCATTTACCGAAATTCACCGTTTCTGCTCACGATAAACCCGCGTTTTATAGAGCAACACCTGTAGCCCGCCGTGGTGGCTCAGTCAGTTCAGGCATTGCGCTGCTGAGCAGGAGATCGCGCGATCGAATCCAGGCCGCGGCGGCCGCATTTCGATGTAGGCGAAATGCAAAAACGCCCGTGTGCTTGCGTTGTAGTGCACGTTAAAGAACCCCAGGTGGTCAAAGTTAATCCGAAGTCTTCCACTACGGCGTGCCTCATAATCAGAACTGGTTTTGGCACGTAAAACCCCAGAAAGAGGAAGAAGCCCTATAGCGAAGCCAGATATCGGTTTCTCCGAGCTTATCTGAAAAGGACGTTACCCAATACAGCCATGTGCTTGGTGGCTGTGCCTGATAATACAGTTTGTTCAAAATTAAGCTTTATGGTTTTCTTAAAATTAGGGACTGGGAGGCACGCGAAGACCACCTGTGCAAATAAGTTATGTGGCCAGGGAGGGCACAAAGTGAGATGATAATTATCGCTGTGAGCAGCCCAATTAACTAAAATTTAACAATTATTTTTTGTCGACTGCAGTAAATGGGTATGTTTGTATTGAAAACTTAGAGGCAGTCGTGTTTCTACACAGTATCAGTCGGAAGAATTATTATAGTGTGTTCGTGCTTCGAGATATCCGATTCCAAATTTTAATTGTACTGCGCAGAGTTATCGACTCAACACGAGAGCGGTTTATGCTTTGCGTTGCTGTCGAAGGGAGGCATGTTGAACATTTTTAGGGCATTGACATCTTGATGGGTGAAGTGTTGTCATGAGATTTGTGCATGACAACACCAAAGTTAAAGCGGCAGTATGAAATATTCGTTAGCATAGCTAAAAAAGGTTTCTGCTGTTGATGGTGCAGTTGTTGCTTTTGATTTCAATAAAAATTACAATATTTGGAAATCAGCAGTAACTTTATTTGCGTAGCCCGAACAAGGACCATGCCCAGTCGTCTAGTCACCATTACGCATGCGCACTGGCCTCCGGCTTCTCCGCTCGCGCCATTATCTCGGCATGGCAGCTGCCGCCATCTTTACAGGCTGCGCGGTCGCGTGTTACGACAGTGGTTAGGGGTTCTTCGATTTCTTTTTTATTTCGCCAGCCGTGAGGGGAAGGGGGGCAGTTATTATCTTTGCCAATGCCTCCGCCGCGTTGTCAGACTAAACGCTGCACCCAACAGCCGCATCACATCAGGGAGGAGCTTTGCGCCGATCCTCACACTCTCTTGCATGCGTAATCATGCGAACGACAATTAAAATTTGGAGTTTGATATCTCGGAGCATAGACATGCTAGAAAAATTCTTTCAAGTGAAACTGTGCAGAAACACGACTGCCTCTAACTTTTGAATACAAACATACACACTTACTGCAGTCAATAAAAAGTTAATTATTCAATTTTAGTTAATTCGGTTGCTGACAGCGATAATTATCTCACTTTGTGTCCTCCTGGCCACACAACTTATTTGCGCAGGTGGTCTTCACGTGCCTCCCAGTGCCTAATTTTAAGAAAACCATTAAGCTTAATTTTGAGCATCCGGTATATTAGCCTGTATTGTTTCTTAAAATAAAATTTGGGATGGTCTGTCGCAGGTTCGTTATCCATGCGTAACCACGGGTCCGTCTTTGGAGTTCTGTTGGGACACCTTGATTTCCTTAAGAATATTCTTTGTGTTCGGCTGAGACACCTTCGTTTCAACGCGGCAACCACTACGCGCTGGTTGTTTACGATATGCGAATCACCGCGTATGAAGACTCGCGACGCCACCTGCAAGAAGAACGATGTGGTGTAGTAGCCGTGAGCGCGAGCCAGCGTCTTCATGTTTTGTTTCCCACGCGACGTCATCCTTTTACACAAGGCGCGCATCTGCTCCCGTTTCTCTTACCACGCGACGCCATCCTAGGCCCGCGCGCTGGCGTTGGCCGCTGACGTCACGCTCCCCCACTTCGCAGCCAGCCCCGCTCCGCGAGAACGCCCACTTATATAAACGGATCCGGCGGCTTTGAGCTTCCTATACTTAATGTACGCCAATAAAACTGCGAAGTTACAATGAAAAACTTGTAGCGTACGAACGGTACTGTGCTCGTAGTGGATATTGTCAACGTGTAACTGTGATCACAATGAGTGCTACAGTTTTAAAAAAAAAAGTTGTCTATGCGTAGTTCTTAGTTTAGCTGTTAGTTGTTATTATTTATATATGAACACTTCAGCGAGAGATCTCTTTCATTAAGCAGGTTGGTCGCGGAACCGATGACACCCCAATGCGGAACTAAGTTGATCAGGCGCGAAGGCGCTCGCACGGACATCGGCGTGCTTGGCAAAAGGGACGTCCCCTAGTTCATTCGACGCCACCGACGGGACGAGTAAGGCATGGCCAGCCCCAGGAGGTCCAAGGTGTTCATGAGAAAAATTAACTACGGCAACTTCGGACACCACACCCCTACGGAGTACAACTAAGCTTGTGAGCGAGCTACCTTTACTTCTACATGGCTGATACCACTGGTACTCACGAAAAATAATTTTGAAGAATGCTGGTGGCCATATTTTTTTGAGAGGGCCATCCCCCTATCAGCGAGGGGGTGATACAGAAATCTGAGGGGGGGGGGTCAGGACATCCGGACATCCCCCCCCTGGATCCGCGCCTGGTGCACGTGGTCATCCGTTGAAGCTCTTGCCAAACGGTCGTGGCCTTGGGAGGGGGGTGGGGGGTGTTAGAACCCGGGTGGGGGGTGTTAGAACCCCCAAAACCCCCCATCGGTGTGCCACTGTTTCATGAGAGTTGAGGCAAAGGAGCTGCATTCAAAAATCTATTCAAAATTATTAGTGCAGAGTATTGAAAAAAAGTAATAAACTAAGTTTAGGCATATTATTTTTGGCAAAGACACACGAAGCTACCCTTCTGTGATATTGTATCTGAAAGAGGGTCGGGGCAAAAGGCTATAGCAATACCTCTGTGAGAAATGCAAAAGTTCTCGAAGGTAAATGATTTTTTTTTTTGTAAATTCATAATTCAGCCCAGATAATCGACTTTAAAAAAAAAGTATCCACATTGCAGACGCAAGGCATTGTCGATAGATGTCAAAATATTTATATTATGCTCTTCCTCATGATGAACTGCCAACCTTTATAGGAGAGTGCATTGATGACGTTGGTGAAATGGAATTCCAGAGCAGGGCATGTACCGATGCATGCAGCTTCACCAATTATCTTTTCACTATACCTCATGTCCACTTATGTCGTATGAAATGACGTCTACCTTCGAAAAGATGGTGTCTCTATTGCTTCTTGCATTGCACCTTATCCGAGTGAATTATTCTTTGCCAAAAGTGATAGTTGCAAATGCACATAGGTGCATGTCTTGAAAACATTTAGATTTGTTGATGACGTTGTAGTAGGGGTTCAAAGTGATGGCAGGAACTTCACTTTGAAGGCAGTGCAACCATTACAAAAGTTGATGGCTTGCTTTGATCTGCTTGTTCTCACTCACAAAATGCTGGAAGATAACCGTTATAAGGTTTCTTGCTATTGGGCAAGCTTTTACCACAGGTTAAACATGCTGGAAATAAGAGCTGAGAGTTCAGACATCACTGTTGCCCTATACTTTCGTGCACAGTGAATTGGTAAAACAGGGAATCATTTATGCATGTTTCATGAATGCCTGTGACATATCTTGCCACCACATAATGGGTGTGTTGTTTATACCTTGTTTTGTTGCTTCCAAAAGCTTGAATCCAGATTCCCTACATTACATCTTGTAGGTTCGACTCACATGTGAACATGTCTCTTAAAATAACACCAGTTGGAAAAAAGCTAGTTTGCACTTCCGCACAGTGGCGTAAGAATATTTCTTTCTGCCCTGGCATAAGCTTTCTGAGCTATCTAGGACCAGTTGCCCAGACTGCTTTATGGTTGTAACCAAAGCTGGTCCTCGCTATTTCAGATGACCAAAACACGATAATGATGGGCAAATTTTACTGTATAGTAGGTGCATGCCTACATGGGTTGGAGTGCATACGGCAGGCATTGCGAAATCCTGACTGGGAGCTTACTACTGTCGTTGAAAAGAAAAGTGTACAATCATTACATTCTACCGGTGCTTACATATCGGGCAGAAACTTGGACGTTAACAAAGAAGCTCGAGAACAAATTAAGGACCGCACAAAACCCGCCGTGGTTGCTCAGTAGTTATGGTGTTGGGCTGCTGAGCACGAGGTCGTGGGATCGAATCCCGGCCACAGCGGCCGCATTTCGATGGGGACGAAATGCAGAAAATACGCGTATGCTTAGATTAAGGTGCACGTTAAAGAACCCCTGGTGGTCCAAATTAATCCGGAGCCCCCCACTACGGCGTGCCTCAAAATCAAATGGTGGTTTTGGCACGTAAAACCCCATAATTTAACGACCACACAGAGTGATGGAATGAAAAATATTGGGCCTAACGTTAAGAGATGGGAAGAGAGCGGTGTGGATCAGAGAGCAAACTGGGGATAGCCATTATTCTAATAGACATCAAGAGAAAAAAAAACTCTTAACCTTGCACTCGGCCGTGCAACGCTTGAAACGGTGAAGCTGGGCAGTTGTAGCCCAGCATTTTCCGGAAGTGCGAACGAACTTTTCATCTTATTACTCATGATGATGATGATAATTTATTTTCGTGCATCTCCGACTTACGGCCATCCCTGCGCTTTGCATAGCGCAGCTTGCAACACCAACACCGCGTTGCAATGCCGACAACGCATTCCAGCAGACCCGATCCGTGAATGCGTCTCTCTCTCTCTCTCGCTCTCATAGCGCGCAAAACCTCTTCACCTCGCAGAGCACGAACATGCGAACACGCTGGCTGTTGACAAAGACGACACTCGAACGCAATCATATGGTTCGCATAAATGCATGTTCTGCAAGCATGGCTGTATAGCCTAGTGGATACGACGCTTGCTTTGGGAGGTACGCGGGTTCAAATGCCGCCTCGGCAAGAAAGTTTATTTTCTTTTAATTCTTGATAGTTTCTTGATACGAACCACAAATTACGGCTGGCCTAAACAGCTTCGCTGTTAAGAATATAGCTGGGCAGGCCATATAACGTGTAGGATGGACAACTGGTGGACCATTAGAGTTACAGAATGGGTACCAAGAGAAGGGAAGCGCAGTCAGGGACGGCAGAAAACTAAGTGGGTTGATGAAGTTGGGAAATTTGCAGGTGCAAGTTGCAGGGAGACACGTCCTGCAGTGGACATAAAAATAGGATGATGATGATGATGATGATGATGATGAGGCACATGCCATTACAATCATTTGTTCAGTTTGTCACTGACACCTTCAAGGCAATATCCTGGCACAGTGCAGCTGTGGCCTGCCAAGGACTTGTGATATACACCACCTGTGTTCTGCCTGTAAGGCTTATTCAACACTGCAAGGAAAGACCACTGCATATTTAGTTGGAGGTGGCATCTTTGCTTGGCTTGGTTACAGCCCTTCTATAGGTTGAATATTTGCTACTCTGATTGCAGCAGCTAGGGCACGACTTAGTGGTGCAATGGTGCCAGCGAAAGATGAGTGAAGCCTGACTTTGCCTAGCTGATTTCTAAATGTTTAACTTCCACTTTCACAAATACAAGTACCTATTGGTACTGAAATTATGGTTACTGATCACTGACTAAAGGAGCATTACAGCAACAAATGTTGAGTTTCCTTAAAATAAACTCGATTTAGCAAGGCAGTCACTGTGTGTTGTGTTTTTGCAGGTTTCATTTGTTCCTCTGCTACCTGTAAAACAATAACTGAATACTCGGTGTCTTTTTTCTTTAAGGACACTGTATGTCTAGGCAGTCACAGTGAGGTGTGGCTGTCTAGGCAGTCAATGAGAATGGCGCTGTGGACTGCAATATAAATTTTAACATACTGTCTGTTCTTTTGTGCAGAGTGAAGAAAGGTGTGGAGACGAACCTTGCGAGTCATGCATTCGGCACTAAAATGGACGGCCACTAGGGTGTCAGTGATGGGAGGCAGCTGCTGCAATGGGAAACCAAAACAGTGAAGAAGAGGAGTGGCACTTGTCATACTTTTCTTACTTTGGCTGTATCACCTTTTTCTTTGTGTTTACGCATATTTGAGGGCTTTATAAATGGGAGTGTGCTAGGAGGAAAACTAAGTTAACATTTCGCAGTCGACATATTAGGAGATAAGAAGTTTTTGTAGCGCTCACGTCTGCTGTTTTAATTTTATCTGTCATTTGCCTGTTTGCTTCATGATTGAGAAAGACTTTCAGCTGTTGCAAATGAACAGAGAAGTTTTCAGCTTATCGGCTGCTAAGAGCCGATATGCAGTGCTCCTGCACCCCTCTATTTGTAAAAGAGAAGTATAGTACCAAAGTATATTTTTTATTTGCTGCCACAGGGCATTGTAGTGTTTTATTTAAAGCCTTGCATTCAGGAAAAACAGTTGCATTCAGCACAAATGTTGAATGCCCTGTTTTTGATGCATGGAGGCACTAACATTTTTTTATGTGATTGTGTGCAAATGATCTTTTATGCACATTTTTGGCATCAGTACAAGCATAAAATTTTATTGGAGAATATTGATATGATTGTTATGTATATAAGTGGTCTATAAAATGTCTTTAAAATGTTATGTGGCCTAGCTTGCCTTGTGTAGTAGGCAAAACGAATGACATCAGATATCTTAGTCTGAAACTGTCGTGAGATACCTATTAGGTTGTGTGCTAAACTGCTGCACTGTGAATACGAAAGCAGCAGTTGCATTAAGGCCTTTAGTTCTGCATGATTATTATCATTATCCTTTATTAGTTTGTGGCAAGGGTGCCTTGCAGCTTTGCTAATATTGATGCTTTGGAACTTGTTAGTACTTGCTGTGTGTATTGCACGCAAACTACTGTCCTGAGCTGAGGCTGCACATTTACATCTTCAGAGGTTTACTATACTTGTACTAATGTTTGTTTAGTCTTATATTTAGCCCTGCAGTGAGCATGGCCTTGACTTGTATAGCCCTTCACTGTGGCGCTCTCATGTAGTACAAAAGCATCAGCTCAAGTTTTGCCAACGCCCTGATTGTCCTCCTCGTAAGCTGTTCATGTAGACGGTATGTGACAGTTTTATCTGTATGTTACAGTCACTTCCTTTTTCTTATTTTTCTGGGGCCTAGATGTTGTTAAATTTGTGCATATTTCCACTGCACATTCAACAAAAACTGAACAAGCATAGAGTCAGTGATGTGTTGCTTATGTTCAATGCCTTGTTCCTCTCATAGAAATTATTTACACTGTGTACATTGTTCTCTATCTGCAGTATCATTGTAGTGATATATGTGTCCTTAAAGTGTTTCTGCCTTTCCATTACCTTGGATGTGTGAAAATGCAGTTTGTGCATTCATGTTACATCCACTTTAAGGCCTGCCACTTGCAGGGCATTTTGCAGCGTAGCACATGCTGCGTGCCATGAATGAATGAATGGCCACTGCAGATGGCACCACTGTAAAATATACCATTAACTTGGTTTACTGTTGTTGAAATTTATTTCTAGAGAATGCTTCTCAAGTTGAGCTATTTCACACACACAATATAATTCAAAATTTATAACCCTTTTACTTGTTTCACTTCTGTTATTCTGTTCAAATGCCACTGCTTGTCTACAGACTTGCTGAGATCAAGGTATTCGGTCACATATGCTGGGTTACCTTTTGATCTTTTCCTTTCTACACCTTTTATTGATTTATTCAAGGCAAACAATTTGGTATTAGATATGGCGATATTTGAGGACTAATGTAACTGTAATCTCTAAGCTCACTAGCCGGTGAGATTTCTTTTTCCTCTCATTCTTTTATTGCCCTGATATGTCATTTGATAAGACTGCTTGTCTAGTGGTCTCACTAGGCTGCGACTTTTCACTAAGCAACCTTGTTGCAACATTTTTGAATCGTGCCAAGGTGTCCACAAAATTCTTGCTCTTCCTGTTGTATGAGGACACCCTGAGCATGTTGTTTGTTGATTGAATTGTGCCATAACATATATAGCAGTTTGCATCTTGGCTGTAACGTTGGAGACAATGAACATGAATGTGCCACATGACTGGCAGTAGTAGGGAGGGTTATTTTCGTATGACATGGCACCCAAAAAGTGTTTTATTTAGAATGCTGCAGTGCTGAATCTCTCGCTGAACAACCTGCATGCTCATTTGCACTTGTTCCCAAATTGCACTTACATCCACCTTCTGTCAGTCTGTTGTAGTTGTGCCAGGCCTACAAGCAACGCACATACCAAACCTGCTTTGTCTGTGCTAGATAGAGCATTTATCATTTATTGTTGTGAAAATGTGTATGGATGGCAACTATGTATACATGCAAGGATATCTGGGCTGGTAGGGCGGTTGAAAGGATGCCCACATATAAGTAGCTCCTTCAGGAAATGGTGTTATGTGTAAAACCACTGCCAAATGGGTGGGAATGTGTTTGTGTGTGTGTGTGTGTGCATGTGTGGACACAGTGTTGGAGAAAGAAGCCACATTACTTGGGGCCGTAACATCGAAGACTTTGCCAGTCACCTGTTTCTTGTGCTGTTGATTATCTTTTCATCACTGGCATGGTTAGGTTCATGTTTGTTTCTCTCATTTGTGACCTTGCCAGAAGTGTAGCCTTGCACTGTTGAAATTGTATTGGTTGACTTGTGTTACAACATGAAATGCGTGTTTTGAACATACATGAAAGATCAGTGCTGACGCAAAGAAAATATCAGGCATTGTTAAATGTAATGTCTCTTTTGCACGGCTTTCGTATCTTGAAGCTCTTTGTGCTCACTTAGTTTTCAAGTACTAATTTGGCGTGTAGAAGCAAATGCAACTTCATGTTGTTCTAGCTGGTGAAAAGGTGTCATTATTTGATACAATTGTTGTCCATGTTACTGGATTACGGAAGTGTAGTAGTTTGCCATGGAAAAATACTTCTCACTTTGTTGTAAATTGGCCCTGGTTTAAAATCGGATTTAAGAATAACAGGTGTATTGCACCTTTTGGCTGATTGGTTTAATGCCACAGACGTGGCAAATAAAATGCCATGTTTGATCAGGTTCAGTGCAGCACCTGTGAGCTGTTGTGCTTTGCCTTTTTCCAAAGACTTCTATCCATAGCCTATCCATCCATACACGCATGCACATCATACGTGTGGTTACAACATAAACTGCATTATTGCTTCACAGTTGTCAATGTTTTTTGTTCACGTTGTCTCTGTTCTTGACGTCTTAGTTGTGGTCACACTTGCAGCGTATAAATGTTGCAGAAATATCTGCTCTGCATTGTACATGCTTCAAAAGCACTTGTATAGAGTGCAGTTGTTCTGAATGGTTCTGAAGCAACTTTAGAAAACACAGTACATTAGGAAATGGTCATTGTTGTGTGTCTATTTATTGCTGAAGTGCTGTATTGTGCCCAAAAAGCAGTTTTGTTAAAAGCACTGATGCACAATTTTTTTAAACGTGAAGAACATGTTGGAATGAACGCACTGCATGACTAAAGGAATAGATTCCTGAAGGAATTTTTTGTAAAGAAAGTACTAATATGATTGGAGATATTAGGAGCACAATGCTGAATTTTACCTCACTGTTTCACCTTACTGTTCACTCAGGGGAGGCTGCTCCAGTAAAAATGTCCCGCCTATCGCACCTCTCTTTCTTCTTTTTTTTTTTCTTTTTTAAAGACAAAAATGGTTCATAGTGAGTTACCTCCACTTTTCCTTATCGGGTATCTGGACTTCTAGCCTTTTTTTTGTGGACCAATCCCCAAGATAGTGCAGTCTAAAAATGTGGGCCGATATATGTGCTACTGGGTATGTGCCCCTGGGGCCACTTGTCGCCATGATGTTCCTATATGTGTGTATATGTATATATATATATATATATATATATATATATATATATATACAGGGTGTTTTTTTTTTTTAGCTGCACCAAATTTTTTAAATTAGACAAATGTCAATCTTTGTCACGTTATGCTTACCATTCGACTGTACGGATTGGCGGCCTCTAGATACAGAGCAATTTCAGCACTTACGTGCGTAATTAGCGAAGTTACGCTAATTAATTTTCTAATTATCAACAATATGTGGCTACAGCAAATGAGTACTTTCGGGCCCGTCCTCGACACTACCTAGCCCAACGATCAAATTTTGAATAGCGGAGTTCACGTGGAAGCTACGCGAACAATTAGTTCCCCTTGGCCGGCTGCTTGAAACTGAAACTGGCCGCAAAAAGAGCGTCTGTTTCGTCGATGTTGCCGCCCCCCTGCCTTTCGTCACGTCCTCGAGGTAAGCGTCGATCCGGCCCAACGAGCAGCTTGCATTATCTCCTTGCTGTCTGGAAAAAAAAAAAAAAAAAAAAAAGCACTTTGCTGGTGCTTTTTTTTTTTTTTTTTTCTTTTTAGCAGCACCACTCCCAATTCTAGCAAGTGCTGACGACTGGCACAGGGTCAAATGCCTCCGAGTTTACGGGCATTTTATAAGGCGCAGGTTGGAAAGGACAGCTAGTGGGAATTACTCAATTTTAACATCAGCCAAATGCAATGTGCATTTGCAATGTTCCAATATATCAAATTAACCCAACTTGGTAAGAAATATATGTGCATATCATTATGCAATATTCGAAGATTAAGTATTCGAAAATTTGGCTATTCGCGCACCCCTAAAACGGAAAAAATGAAAATTCTGCGTTTTTTTTTTTTTTTTTTTTTTTTTGAGGCCATGTTTATATAGCCTACTCATTCATTCCCAGTTCCGGAAGCTGCTCCGGGAACTGCGGCAGCAATCCGCACAAGATAAGTAAAAAAAAAAAAAAAGAATAAAAGACGTCGCAATGTTCGTTGCAAATTTTGTTCGTCGAAGAGAAAATAAACCTTAGACGCCTCCCCCCCCCCCCCCCCCCCCTTCACGTCACTGCTAGGGGATCACCCATCACTTCCACCGTTCCACAAGGGTCCCCGACACATCCGCGGCTGAGAACCAGTAGTACCACACATAAGTGCACAGTAGCTCACATGCTGATGTTAGCTTTACAAATCTGCTTGTTGCTATTGCTTGCAGTTTAATCCTATGAGAATAGAGAGGGAGACAAAAACAAACACTAGTTGAAAACAGAAAAGAAAAGGCAAATTGTTGTGCAAGTTCTGGTAGGCTGCCCGAGTTGTAAAATTCCTTACTCCTCAATAGGTATATTGTAGTTAGCTGTCCTAGATGGTCATTTAGTGAGTAGGAGTCCCACTTCGCAATATCCAGTCATTAATAGTAACGGCTTACCTCTGCAGGCCTAAGTACGGATAAACTCTACGACATGTCCATGCAACATATGTGCTGTGGCTAGTTCACTGACGTTGCAAATACAACAGCTAGGCCAGGTCCTGTGACTTGTTACATCGGGCTCTGAAGGTGAGTGGGAACGTTGTGCTTGTGCGTAGATGGTGAAGTGCCATATGCTCTCAGCATGACAACCTTGGAGGGATGGATTCATGGCCCTTGGCCAGGCTACCCTAAAGCCCCTTCGTCAGCTTTACCGGCAGGAGTAGTAGTAGTATATGGAGGAACCTTAGACTACGTACCTAGTCAGGCACATTTGCACAGCAAGCTTTCGGTGCTGCCAGAGCTGAAGGTGTGTCGCCACCAGGGTATCGAACCAGAACCAAACCGGTAAAACGAAAAGAAGATAAAAAAAAATTGCATGAATCAGAATATTACGATTTTATTCACTCTGAAAGAAACTCAGAAGCAAAAATAACTATTGGATTTAGGTCGGCACTCTCTCTGGAGCTTTTCGTCCATGCATTGCCTGCACTCAACCGTATTACCTCGATAATTTTGAAATGCACACGGGCTTGCTGTCGTCCGGAGGCAGGCACATTTGAAATTGCCGACAGCGAAATAATTCTCTCGCGGTGGAACATCGTATAATCGCTGAAATGAATAGCTTTCTGCGTTCTCATCATACTGGAATGTAAACTGAAGTAGGTACGATAGTAACGGTTTCTGTGGTGTGCTTCCGCTATGTGTTTTTGTTTTACTTGTGGCATGAAGAACAGCACGCATAACTTCTTAGCCATGGGCAATCACGTTTATTGAATGTGCTTTTTCTTATATTTATTTAGTTTATTTTTTATATTTGTAGCGCTGGGGGGGGGGGGGGGGGTAGTATAGGCGGAGCTCGAACACTTTGCAGGTAGCAGCTAGTCGAAGACGGAAACTACCACTAGCATTCCTCCCCTCGTTCATCTCTCATATATATATAAACTACTAGCACACCCCGGAAAAGAACGCTTTAACAATGAGCATGCACGTTTTACGTTGCCGAAACAACACTTTGCTTAACTTCTGATAAAAGGTTTTAATTGCTAAGACGTGCAGCTACTTAGCATCACAGTATGCTATCATCCTTATGCTATTTTTAAAAATGATTATATAAAGAAACTAACATTTTGTTTACAAATTGATGCATTTATATAACGTATGTTAATGACTTTCTTGGTACAAATGACTTGGAAAAACGAACAGCGCTAAAAACAGGGTCAAACAAAAACAAGACAGCGCACTGGCCAATTGTGTCTTAAAAGGTTGCAGCCCAGGTAACTGTGGAGATAATCTTTATTTTCCAACCAGATATCTTCTAGTGAGTATAGTTCGGCGCGGCTATACGTGTACTGAAGAGGACAGGTGCTATTTTGCAAGTCGCCTACCACTCAATCGCGCTTCCGGCGTAGTGGGCATGCTATATTATTCTACATTTAAAAATACAAGCACGAACCTTTGCGCTAGAACTTCGACAGTATTATATATGATGCAAATTTCACTCTCGGTCACCTGCTGTCCGATTAATATATATATAGTTTGAACAGTTTGGAGGGAACTTACGATCATGGTATTGTAGTCCTAATCATGCGGCGCATACAATTGTTTGACCACATTCTGCAATCGATGAGGCAGACAGTCAGAAGCAGGGTTGCTTTCTGTGTGGGAAGTCTTTGTCAAAATTACGGCATCCGTAGTTCGTAGTAAATTGAGGGCTAGTAGCTCCGAGAGATTCGATTGTGTCGTGTCTCCTGACACCAGGCTGTTCTGAGAACTGCATGCTGAGACGTTTAGTTAGGATGGGCTCTCAGCAGCAAGCAGCACGTGTTACGACAGGGTGAGTGAACCTCAGCTAGGCGACTGGCCACGGCCGTCTGGTGTTGAGCGATCGGACAGTGACGAGACGCTCTCGCTATGCCCATAAATTTTCGCCAACTTCGTTCTTGACGCCTTCTATATGGGCCGCAATTTTCTTTCTGCGACAGGCGCTAGGCAACACCTTTCTCCTACTTTTCTCTCTGAAGGCGGCACATTCCTTAATTAATTGCGCCCATTTGGCATAAGGAGTGTGATCCTAAACATAGCGGCCCTAAACATTGGATTCAGAGGAGCGGGGTTTTACAACTGCAAACTTTTTTTTTTTTACACAGTTTCTTTGTGTTGTTCAGTGTCACAACATCCTCGAAAACACGAAACACTGAGACCAGTCCGGGAATCTAGGGTGCCTCGATGCAATGCTTCGATGCAACGGCGGGAGGCCACTGAAATCGGTTGCACATGAGATCGCACCCATATGGTTCTAAGACAGACTAGCTCAAAAAAAAAGTTTGCATACAGATGCACCTGCCAAAAAAATGAATGGCATGCACCCCCCCCCTCACGCGAAAAGTATTACTTTTTTCCCACACATTTCTAAGCATTGTAGCTTGTTTGGCATTGACATGGCGTATACTTCAAGCTCGACGTTGCAGATCTTGTTGATTTTGTGGGAAACATACCGTATAGACTCGTGCAAGGGCCGCACTTTCTTTGCCACAATTTTGACGAGGTGCGCCCCCTTTCACGGGACCGAACCATTTTGGTGAAAATGATGCCGGCGCAGCCGGCGACTTGTGCACTCCCCGGAGGTCACCGCGCAGCTCTCGCCATCTAGTAGCGGCAAGCGGAAGTACGCAGCGCGCAATAATTTGCCGATGCGCGCACGGCATCGGCGCACCGAACGCGATTGCTTCTCCGTTGGAATTTTTTTTCTCCAGATTTTTGGATGTCAAGTTGGCGTTGCGGCCCCTACGTGGGTGCAGCCCTTACACGAGTCTGTACAGTACATGGCGTATTTAATTGCGTCTTATGTGCACATTTTATTTGACGCCCTAAAATGACAGGCACAGGAGACGCTTGCCTTTTTCAACCAGTCCACGCTCTGCTGTTCTAGAGTTCGCTCTACGAGTAATGAGAGAGAGCAGGGTCAGCGCGAATGCCACTAGCTACGAGAGTACCCACAGCGCGAGCGCGAGCACCCACAGCGCCTCGGGCCGCTGTATCTTGAAAGCCATCTGCGACGAGGACGAAGTCCGCCGTGCGCTGTGTTTTCGCGGCTTAGTTCGCGTTGATGTGAGACGCAGCACGAAGGTCTATTTGCTCGCTGCTGGTGTCGCGCTTCCTCACTCCAGCGTTTTGACAGCGAGTTTCCGCGGTCATCTAGTGAGATGTGTTCATGTTTGCTTGTGCGCGCGTGACACGATGCTTGTTGATTTAGTTAGTATGCCTATGTTTACAAGTTTATTCGGCCGATAAATCTACTATCCTTACTTCGTACAGCTGTTCACCAATTTGCTATTGCAATCGATGCTTCGCCTTTTGGGTGAACACGTGCTTTTTTAACATTGCGGGCGCTGGTCCGATATATGCAGCAGAGGTGCGAATCTTTGGATCAGGTGCAGGGGCGTAGCCAGAAATTTTTTTCGGGGGTGGGTCAAGCGTCTGCTTTCCTCTACGTGACGTGATCGAGAATAGTTTAAACAGACTCTATACATGTATATCAAAGACATGGGACCCCCCCCCCCCCCTCGCGTGTGCGCGTGCTTGTGAATAAATGAAGTAAAAAGTAAAGTAAGCTCAGTAAAATACAGTAAGTACGACAGGTACACTGGGCGTTTGGAGCAACGGTCTCTCATCGCGCCACTGAATGGACCAGTCTTCGAAAACGCATCATTGAGACGACCCGCCCGATCGGAGAAGACATCATTAATTGTTAATCTCCGTTAAGCGTAGATGGCGTCGGGGCGAAGTGCGTTTAACAAGTCAAGGACGGCTATACACGTGAAAATGCACGTGTGACCAGGCTATACCTACTCCCATAGCAATAGCTTGTTCGCTGCGTCTTTGCGCTAGAAAACTTAAATACGGGCAAAAAACCGCGTAATGCTTTTTTTTTTTTTTTTTTTTTTTTTTTTTGTCGAAGCTTTCGTGTCACCCTGCTCCCTCATACGAGATGGTTGCATTTCCTGCGGCAAGTGCATGGGCCGCTGTGTCTTCCACTGTGTGCGAGCGTGCAGCCGTCATTTGCCTTTACGTCAATAGATTCAGAATTGTACAGAATATTTCACCGCACAGCATGGATATGGCATGTGTACGCATTTTAAGTAGTGCGTGCAACTCATTTCTGCTTCACTTACGCCGCTGCAAACAGGAAGTGGCCTTGTACCTCACAGAATCTGGACTGATTGGTGTACTAATGATGCAGGAATGAACTCCGGTCTTGTTCAGTGCATAGTGCACATAATCAATTTCTCGGGACGCGTGAACTCCGACGAGAACTGTCAGCGCCTGCAACAAGAGTTTACTTACGCTGTTCTGCGCACAGCAGTAATCCATGCTTGTCGGCTGTCTGTTTCGTGCATTCTGTTGCGAGTCGGTGGAATTTCACTGCTGGCATCAACCCCTTCGTGTGTACATTGCTGGTTTGGGATTCCACAACACAACAGCAGCTACCAGCCTTCCGTAATTGCTGGTTTGGGATTCGACAACACAACAGTAACTACCAGCTTCCGTAGGGGCGCAATCGCAAACAAGAGACGTTTCGCGCGCAGACCTGCGCGAGCGCGGCCTAACCGGCTCCTGAAGGGAAGCGGCGGAAATTTATTCCGGAAATTTCGACCACCTGGGGTATTTAACGTGCACCTAAATCTAAACGGGCCTCGAGCATTTTCGCCTTCATCTAAAATGCGGCTGCCGCATTTGTTGCTTCATTTGTTGCGCGTTTGTTGCGCGTTTGTTGCGCGTTTGTTGCTTCAGAATGCGGCCGCCACATTCTCGCCCAAAACCTCACAGAGTGTCAAAGCCTTGACAAACACCGTGACAGTTTTTTCCATATGCAGACATGATTCGCTGTAAATTACCAACCCAAACGGAAGCGCCCAGGAATGAAATTGTGATAGTAGCACCGGTTTCTTGAATTATGTCAGCGCGAAGCGACGAGAACAAAGGGTGGGTAAGTGGGGGGTTGCGCAAAAAATTTCGGGGGGGGGGGGGTTGAACCCCCCCCCCCCTCCTCCCTGGCTACGCCCCTGATCAGGTGGTGCTAACTGCGTTTGGAATTGGTAGCTATAAAGACCCATTTTTCGGCCCTCACATATGAATAGTCAGCCTTCAAGAGGTTCAGTGAGTGAAACAACTTTATTGAAACCAGCGGATTGAGGCCTCGGCCTAGGCCGCGCGAGGGGCGGTAGAGAGAGACCCTGTTTCCCAGCCGCCTTTCCAGCTCGCTGGATGGCCCATAGTTGGTCTTGCAAATCTGAGCTGATCAGCGCGGCTTTCCACCACGCCCCAAGCTGTTCTGAAGAGACTGCATTTCTATCCTGTACATGTGCGCATTCCCATAGAATGTGTTCTAGGGTGGCGTGTTCTGCCCTACATAGTTTACACAATTGTCATCTGGGTACAGTTCGGGGTAGATGCGATGTAGGTGCGCCGGGTTGGGGAAGGTTCTGGTTTGAAGTCCCCTCCAGTCAACCGCCCGAGCTTTTGCATACACCATACTTCGTGTCTTTTTTTATAGCATTGACCTTGAAAACTTTAATTAGTTGAATATTCTGTGCATACGCAACGTACGCAACGTTGTGCCATAGACCAACTCCGCAGTTGTGCAGCCGAGGTCCTCCTTGAAAGACGAGCGCACGCCAAGCAGGACGAGAGGAAGATCTTCAGCCCAAGAAGCGCGAGCCTGGCGAGCAGGGACGTGAGTTCGCGGAAGAGATCGCATTCAAACTGTCGGCCGCGATCGGTGGTAAGAACGCTGCGCCGCCCGAAGCGTGAGATCCAGCCACTGACAAACGCTGAAGCCGCGGTAAGTGCCGTTACGTCGGTGAGAGGAAATGCCTCAGGCCAGCGGGTATAACGGTCCACACAAGTAAGGATGTAGCGAGCACCTCTGGATGGTGGAAGTGGGCCAACGATATCGATGTGAACGTGATCGAACCGAGCGTCGGGTGGGCGAAAGGAGTGAATTGGCGATTTCGTATGTCGTGTCGTCTTGGAGCGTTGACAATGAAGGCATTCACGCGCCCAGCGGCGCACAAAGCGGGTCGTATAATGAGACGCAGCGTAGCACCAACTCCGGAATGACTTGCGCCGTGTGGCTTGTCGAATATTTGACGGTGGAGCCGGAGTGGGACAAACGGACGTGTTCGACCCCGTGAGACGTCGCAAGCGATGGTGGCTGAAGAAAAAGGAAGTGGAACGTCGGACAGCACCAGTGACGTGGTGGATGAGCGGATATCCCGAAGTTCGACGTCTGTAAGTTGCGCCGCGGCGATTTCTTCGAAGTCAAGTGTGGGCGTTGATATTGCGTCGATACAGGAGAGGGCATCTGCAGCCGCGTTGACTGGGCCTTCAATGTACCGAACGTCCATGGTGAATTCGGAGATAAAGTTGAGGTGCCGTATTTCTCGTGCGGTATAAGTGTTGAGGTTACCACGAAAAGCGAATGTCAAATGCTTGTGGTCCGTGAGGACGTGAAAGCTTGAGTCTTCAAGCAGGTGTCGGAAATGTCGAATGCCTAAGTATACCGCCAGCAGCTCGCGATCGAACGTGCTGTATCGCGTTTCTGCAGGTTTCAGTTTCTGCGAGA
Source organism: Dermacentor silvarum (assembly GCF_013339745.2). NCBI lineage: Eukaryota > Metazoa > Arthropoda > Arachnida > Ixodida > Ixodidae > Dermacentor > Dermacentor silvarum. The sequence goes on from NC_051154.1 coordinate 159,132,245, forward strand.
AAAACCCGAGTGGGTACCAGGAGTTGCGCTGGAACTGTTGTAACACCGCGCCGACAGCCATACTAGATGCGGCGGGGATGAGACGCATTTGTGCAACGTGCAGAGGATGCACCAGCAGTGTGGCATCCGCCAATGCGTTTTTGGCAACTTGGAAGGACGCTTCGACGTCAGACGTCCAAGTCAGTGGTGAAGACGGAGCTTTCGTGGCCTTGAGTATAGGTCGGTGAGTGGTATGATAATGCGGGCGATACTGGGAAGAAAACGGCGGTGGAAGTTGAGCAGCCCTAGGAAATCGCGGAGCTTTCGGATTGATGTTGGGCGAGGAAAGTCGCGCAAGGCTTGAACCTTCTTTTCCAACGGTCTGATTCCCTCGTGAGTCACGCGGTGTCCGAGGAACTGAATGTCGTCGACACCGAAGACGCACTTTGCGGGGTTGATAAAGAGGCCGTGTTTCTGGAGCCTAGAAAATAGCAGGCGCAAATGGTCGCAATGCTGTTCGGGGGAAACACTAGCCACCACGAGGTCGTCGAGATGTGCAAATACGAAGGGGAGTCCCCGGGCTACCTCGTTGATGAACCTCTGGAACGTCTGAGCAGCCTTTCTCAACCCGAACGGCATGCGAACGTATACTCGAAAAGCCCGAATGGTGTCACAATTGCAGTCTTAGGGATGTCCGCTGGCTCAACCGAAATCTGGTGGTAGGCCTTTACCAAATCGATCTTGCTGAGTATCACCGCTCGCGCTAGGTTGGTAGAGAAGTCGTGAATGTGGGGGAGGGGATAGCGATCAGGGACGGTGCGCGCGTTGAGGGCACGGTAGTTGCCGCACGGACGCCAATCCCCAGGGTCACGCTTGGGAACCATGTGGAGAGCTGACGACCATCTGCTCGACGAAGGACGGATGATGCCCAGTTGCAGCATGCATGTGGTCGAATTCTCTTTTGGCGATGGCAAGGCGGTCCCCAGCGAGGCGTCTGGGTTGGCAAAACACTGGAGGGCCAATAGTGACAACGTGATGTGTGACGTTGTGACGTACTGGCAGCTCGAGGTTGGAAGGTTTCGTGATGGCTGGGAAGTCTGACAGAATTGCGGCGTACATAGATGATGGTACCTGAGGCGCCGTTCCAGTGGTTAATGTCGTAGGTGCGAGGATGCCTTGTATAGACATACTGGTCGTCGTGTCGACGAGTGCGGAGATCAACACTGAGGGCGAAGTGGGTCAGAAAATCAGCACTCAATATGACCATGCGTACGTCTGTAACGACGAATACCCAACGGAAGGTGCGTCGGAGACCCAAGTCGATGGGGAGCGCTGACCATATGTGTTGATAGCAGAGCTGTTGGCTGCTTGAAGAGGCGCAGTTTTTTTAGAGCGCTGCTGGTATAGTCGCACGGGAGGAACGACACTGACCTCTGCACCTGTGTTCACGAGAAATCGATGTCCGGCAATCCTGTCAGTGACGTAGAATAGGCAGCTTGTCGTACGGCAAGAGTCACTGGCCGCCATCAGTGGCTCTGCGGTATGTTTCCCTAGCTGCCAGCTGCAAGAGGAACGGCACTGACGTGCGCTGGCACCGAAGTTGCTGTGGTACCAGCAGTATACGTGGCGATGAGGGCTTGAACGTGAGCTAGACCCATAGGAGACAATCCGGCACGGGAATCGTGGTCTCGTCGACGAGGGTGGGACGCAGGCCGTAGTGCATTAACAGTCTCGGCAAGGTCATCGATCAGTTGCTCAAGACTGGTCTATAAATAAGCCGCTTTTTCCTCGATCAGACGCGTGCCGACGCAGACGCCGCGTGTTACGTGCGACTCCCTCTAGTGCACGGTGGTTGCCTCAACAGTTTTGCGGTTTTCTTCGTCGGCGTGCGTAGACAGGGGCGTGCATGCAATTACGAATAGTGTCCCATGGGCTTCGCAAGTAACACGGCTGAAACGCTAGGATAACTCACGTTTTTTTTTTTCTTTTAGAGCGCAGCTCTTAGGGCTCCCGTTCCTGCGGCGAGCGTCGGCGTCCCTCGTAACCGAGCGAACGAGCACAACCAACGATGAAAGAACGAACGCGGAGCGCAGCGGGCGGTGAATTAAAGACAGCGATAGCGAAGTGAGCACCAGGTGGAAAACGGAGGAGGAGGCTATGGCGAAAGCGTGAGACGAAAAGCGTATAGTGCCGTGCAAGACGGGCTCTGTGGCGACGATGACTATGAGATGGCGCCAGAGTAGCGCGCGTGTCGTCTGTTCACCGATGACGCCACCGATACCATGCATGGAAACAAAGCGCTCCATGAGTGGAGGTATGTCTGCGGCGGCTGCTGTCATCCACGCGCTGCCTCTCGCGATATCCCGATTAGCGAGGCAGTCGCGCCACACTTCGCTCTGTTTGCAACGTGCAGCACGAGACAGATTGTCCGCGGCCGCCAATATATCGTGAAATGAAAACACGTATAGAGCTGTGCTCAAATTTCGCATTGGGGAGTATCGTAATCGTCGGTGATTTTTTGTTGCCCTTTTCGAGAACTAATCAGAAATTGTGATGCGTGTCAGCGCACTTTGTCAATTCTAGCCGGTGAATTAACGAATCATTCCGCACTAATATTCGAAATAATTGTACAGGTGGGTCTGCCTGGCAAGTTTGTTTTCTTTTTCTTTTTTTTTTTTTGTTCCAAGGAAGTTGATGTTCGAATATTTGGAGAATTGTTTATTGGACCAACGGGAGCATTCGTGACCGTGGTAGTAATCCTACTACCTGGCTAAAGAAACGCTAAAGGAGAGCGCTAAGGAGCGTTCCATGATATCATGTGGCGGATATATTCAACTAGTCACCTCAATTATAACAAGCTCAGCTCGTGAGAAAACACTGACAGGAGTGCGCATTTCCTGTGCGATGCACTATTTCTCATGAGCAGTTCACTCTGTACGTCAGTGTATTAGTGAGCACATAAAGAAACGTAGTCTTAATTTGCATCTGCAATTTGCAATGTGCATCTCCACACTGTTTCGTGTGCACACTAGTGCATGCGAATGCTTGCAAAGGTTTTATATAGACGCCCTGTGTAGGCGCTCTGCAGATGCTGTTCAAATCTGGTCTGCATCATTTCTTAGCAATAACACTGCAATCCACTCTTACAGAAGTGTTCAACAGTATGAAAAGCGAAATTAAGTATCGCCGTTCAAACTTTGGAACACTTCTGTAAGAGTTTAGCGCAGAGTTTTGCTACTGGTATAGTCATTGCACATGTGCGGGAAAGGTATATTAAGACGAAAATACTTTCGACCACAGACTATCGGAATGAAGCATTGTTACCATTCAATATAGCTTCACCTTTACCGTAGCCAGATCCCTGCTGCACATCGTTCTACTCTGCAAGGGTTGGGTGGTGGTAAAGACTCTTGAATAGCAACAAAACATTATTTCTTGGTGCCCAGGTGTCGGGTGCGGGGACACTGCGACGACAGGAATGATTCTAAGTAATTCACGGAAAGCCATTGCGCTCCCCTTCTTCCCTGGTTGTGGAGGGAGACCGTACACGAGGAAGAAACATAGTCTGTGGACGCGAGTTGTTCCTTAAAAAGCAGCATTGCGTGTTAGCCAACTTATTAATTTTAGCAAATAGATTTTATTGCGATAGCAATTATATGGACACTCAAAAGCAGATTTCTGCCGTCGGCGTCGCCGTCGCCGTCGCCGTCGCCGTGAGGTTCCGTATGACGTCATTTGGAGAAGAAATCGTCGCCGCGCGCCGAACGCTGTATGTGCGAGTGAAAGGGCGCGAGGGGCGCGTCTTTCACGGGGAGTGAACGCACGGCGGAGAACAAACGCGCGTTCCGCGCCGTGCTCGCTTAAGGGCTGCAGAAGTAGGCGTCTCTTTTCTCCTTTACAATCACCATATATGTAGAGCAAACGCACCTTCTTCCGACGCGCGAGAAGCCGGGGGGGGGAGGGGGAGGGAAGGGAGGCGACGTTTAGCTGCGGCACCAAGTGCCTATTTATATCACAGGCTCCGGCAACAGTCACCAACGCCGCACGCATTTTGAGCGAACGCGGGCAAAACGCCGATGGCGTCGACAACAGTTCTGCGTGTTGCCGATGCTGCTGCATGTCCAAGTTTATACAGCTGATAAAGCTAATATCATTACTCCGTATAGCTCTCTACAAGTTTGCTATCGCAATTGATGCTTCGCCTTTCAGGTGAAACTGCGACCACTTTTTTCTCAATATGCGCAGAGTAAAAAGTCAAACGCGATGGAGACGGAACCTCTTTCAACCATCAACGAGATAAATCACGTAACTGCAGCAAGCGAGTATTATAATATACGCTTTCTAACCACACGGTGAGGGGCGATGTGCTCGGCCGAGTACTATATTGGGCGAGTTGGTGCACAGCTAATCCGACGTACTGTGGCGCAAAGCAAGAAACCCTGGGAAGAAGGAGACAGAAAGAGCGCCGAAATGGCCAATAAAAATATTGGTCTATTTTATTATTACAAAGAATAATGTGCTCCAAGCCATTTTGCGTACACACTAGCTGAGCAGGTGAATAATGAAATTATATGTATAGAAAAAGATGGCCATCATGGACGCATTTCTTACTGTTTTAGTTTTTATTAGTTATTACAGTTAGCACGACTCAAGTCGTAGGCTCGGTTTGAGCGGTGAATGAAATTTTATGCGTAAGTGTCAAATGACCCATTGAGCGAAATGCAGCTTCACTAACGTGAAACCTGAGGAGGTGCGAAGCATGCAGTGATGCACCGCTAATGGGCTCATACTGCCTTAAGCAATGGCTCATAACCCCGTAAACGTGGCCTCCCCATTACGACGACAGGATAGAAGTGAAATTCTACGCTGGAATAATGATCGGCAACGCAGACAGCTGCGGAAGACGACGACGACGAACACAGGAGCGCTCGGCACGCGGGACGCTCGGCAAGCGCGCATGCCGAGCGCGTGCCGCTTGCTTACCGTGACGACGACGACGACAGGGGACGCCGACATCTCGAGCGCATAAGGTGCTTCGCACCTAAAATTCGTGTAAACCTAAGAGAAGGCACGTGAAACACTGACAAATGAAAGGGATTACTGTAGTTGCAATGGGTCTCACATCTTTGATTGTGTTACATGTTGCGTTTTATTGCGATATGGACACTCCAAGCAGATTTCTGCCGTCGGCGTCGCCGTCGCCGTGAAGTTCCGTTTAAAGTCCAAGGGCGATAAAAATAGTCGCCGCGCGCCATATGCTGTATGTGCGATTGAATGCGCGCGAGGGACGCGCGCTATCACGGAGAGCGAACGCACGGCGGAGAGCAAACGCGACGTCTTTCATCGCGCGAAAGGCCGGGAGAGAGGGAGGGAGGGAGGGAGGGGGGGGCGACGTTGTGCTGATACACCAACTGCGTATCTTGCGACCGGGTGTAAGATTGGTGGCGCAGCACAACGTCGCGCACTTCCGAGGGGAACAGGAGACTCAATCTCGCACGCGAAAGGAGGAAAGTGGGAAGGCAGCGCGGAAGTGAGGGTGTGCGGCTTCTACTCTGCCAGCAACTGCGACTTTGCGTGGCTGCGGGCGGTCGCGCGCACCGTATCTTGAAAGCGATCTGCACACGGCTCCTATCTTTGTATGCGCTGTGCTTTCGCCGCTCAGTTTCCGTTTAAATGATAGAGCGCACGAACCTTCGCTCGCTGCTGCTTTCGCGCTTGCTCACGCCAGCGTTTCGACAGCGGTCGTCTGCGCCTGCGGTCATCGAGTGTGATCTATTCATGTTTGCTTGTGCGCGATGACACCATGCTTGTTAATTCAGTTAGTAAGCGAATGTGTCCAAGTTTATACAGCCGATGAAACTACTATCCTTACTCCGTATAGCTCTCTACTAATTTGCTATCGCAATTGATGCTTCGCCTTTCGGGCAACTTTTTGGCGACTGCGACTTTTTTTTAGTACTACAGCGCAATAACTGTCGGGATACTAATCTATCAATAGTAAGTCTGAGGCAGTTTCATCACGAAACGCGCGCACTCGTTATATATACGAACATACAGTACGAAAATCACCGCACAAAGGCGAAGACCTCGGTCCAGAAAAAAAGGGACCACCTCAGGTAAGGTACCATATGAATGACGAGGTGACCTGTGGAATCGTGTTCGATGTGCACTGTTATGTATAGAAAATGCGATAGAAAATTTAGGTACTTCGGTGCTCGAGGCTTGTGTTTCGCGATCGTCTTGTTTCCTTTTTTATTGCGATAGCAGTTATATGGACACTTCAAGCGCATTTTTGTCGTCGCCGTCGCCGTGAGGTTCCGTATAAAGTCCAAGTGCGATAAGATCGTCGCCGCGCGCCCTATGTGCGAGTGAAAGCGCGCGGTGGACGCGCGCTTTCATGGAGAGCGAACGCACGGCTTCTACTCTGACAACTGCGTACATTTGCGCCTGTGCGGGCTGTCGCGCGCACCGTATCTTGAAAGCGATCTCCACACGGCTCTGACCTTTGTATGCGCTGTGCTTTCGCCGCTCAGTTTCCGTTGAAGTGGTAGACCGCACGAACCTTCGCTCGCTGCGGCGACCGCGCTTGCTCATGCCAGCGTTTTGACAGTGGTTGTCTGCGGTCATCGAGTGTAATCTATTCGTGTTTACTTGTGCGCGCTGACACCACGCTTGTTAATTCAGTTAGTAAGCGAATGTGTCCAAGTTTATGCCGCCGATAAAACTACTATCCTTACTCCGTATAGCTCTCTACTAATTTGCTATCGCAATTGATGCTTCGCCTTTCGGGCAAAACTGCGACATTTTTTTCAGTTGCCAACTTTCCGTCAACAAAAGTCCCTAACGTGTCCCTCATGTTTGCTTCCAAAGCCGGCTTGTATTACTCCCCTCCAGACTCCAGGCTGCCATCCAAACATGAATGAGAACCGCGGCGTGTGTCGTCAGGTATTCGCTACTTGCCCTATCTTGCGCGACGCCGGTTGAACGTAAGAATCACGATAGGATTAGCAGCACACAATGAGTGAGCCGTTATTTCACCCAATTTCAGTGAAAAGTGGGGGGGAAAAGCACGCGCAACAAACCAAATGTCAGGTGTTCCGACGCCCAGTGCAAATGCACATTATCATTAAGTTTTGGAACACATGAATTCTAATACGTGGTCTTCTCGTTGGAAAGATCTATCGTATTTACTCGCATAATCATCGCGCTAGCAGAATGCCTGCATCCCCCACGGTGGCCATTTTCTTTTTCGAGTAATCGTCGCACCGTCGAAAATTACTGCAGCGACAGCTGTGATGCTTGTTGCGGTCGGTGGTGATTGCGCATGGCAGCCGAGCTGAGTTTACCGCCATTTCCTTTTACAAAGCTTTTCCGCCGTTGCACGTGCTGCAGCGCGCATGCGTTCTATAATCTCCGATTTCAGCAGCAAAAACAAAAAAAGATGACTTTTAGAAAAAAAGTTACTTTTAGCAAATAAACTGTTTCTGCAGTTACCGCTTGTATCATGTGCTCTTATTACTAAGGCCAGTGTGAGCCCTTGACATTGGACGCCTGTGTTGTGGGGAGGTAGACACACTGTCCTTCGTGAAAGCGACGACAAGGACTGTCGGCGAAACTTCTAAAAAACCTGAGGGTTGTGCGCAAGGTTATACGCGAATACTTGCGATGGCCATCGTGATCATTATGCTGGCGCGATGAATGCTAGCAGCGGTGAGCGCGTGTGCATTTCCTAAAGCGAAGTGCGCATTTACTAAAGTGCTACCACATCATTTACTGTTTCACTGTACTGTGGCTCTGAAACTCGAATGACGTGATCTCCGTGCGCGCGGGCTGAGCGCGCTTTCCAGCGGTTGCGCCATCGCGAGAGGTGGTGGTGTTACTGTCATCACCTCTTTCAAATTGTAGAGGTGCTATCTCAAGCGGGAGCATACTAATATCCAGGCACCCACCCTCTTACAAAGCAGACGACACAAGCAAACTGTATTTCGTTTTTTTTTTTTTTTTTTTTTTTTTTTTTTTTTTTTTTTTTTTTTTTTACTTAGTCGCTCAAATTGTAAGCAGTCCTTTTTTACTGCATCCTCCGTGCTACCCTCCCTTCCTGTACTGTACATATGCACTTTCTGGAGCTTCAGTCGAAGTGCACCTGCCGAGAGTTTTACACAGATGCATCAAAGTCGCAAGCCGGCGCCTCTTATGCAGCTGACGGCACATCGTTTTCGGAATCTGACGTTCTACATCCTGAAACCAGTATCTTGACGGCAGAGGCTTATGCAGTACTGTCGGCTACTAAACACATTAAGAAAGCAAAGCTGCCAAAGGCCATTATATTCACAGATTACCTAAAGTGTCGCAAAGCTTTACAATCTCTACGAAAACATAAAAAGCCTGTAATCAATGGTCTCTATCCACTGATATGCAATACATAAGCATCTAACCAACAGGTCATAATATGTTGGGTGCCTGGGCACAGGTGTATAGAGGGTAACGCGCTTGCAGATAAAGTGGCAACTTACATAGCATCAAAACCTAGGAATCCGTCCATACCCGTTTCTGGCACAGACATGAAGCCACTCCTACGCAAAAAAAAAAAAAAGAAGAAGAAGAAAAGAACTCAGGAGCAATTGGCAACACTTGTGGGATGCGCAAACATTGAATAAGCTCCATGTAATTAAGCCACTTTTAGGGAACTGACCATCATTAACAAAGTCAGGACGATCTGACGTCCTCTTTTGCCGCCTCAGAATATGGCACACATATGGTACCCATTCATACCTTTTGACTGGCGCTGAACCTCCCCTCAGTGATGTGGCGAGAGGCTGACCGTACTCCGGACACGAGTCCGTCTTACTGGAGTGCCGGGAATCAGAAGCAGAGCGGAAAAATATGCGGCGAAAAAATAAGCGAGCGCCATCTGGTGGTCGCTGACAGCTGTGGTAGCGACCATAACTCTTGGCAAGACAAAAGGGATGACCCGAACAAGACCAACACTATGGTTTGATAAGGAAGTTAAAGAAGAAATATCAAAACGCAAAAGCGCATCCAGACTACACCGCCATACAAGTGAGAAGGACACCACGGCAAAAGCCAACGCATGGCAATCCTACTTAAACCAGAAACAAAAGGTGAAACACTTGGTGGCCGAAAAAGTTGACACCGCTTTCAAGCAACAAGAAAGCCACATAATAAAGGAACGAAAGCATTACAGTCAAAGGTTCTGGATGTATATCGACTCCCTACAACCAAAAGAGACCACCCCGAAAACAACTGCTTTGCACACAACCTCGGGACTAGTCTTGACAACACGAGAAGAGATGGAAACATATCTGACATCACACTTCACAACACTCCACAAGACAATGCACAAGAGCACGCACCACAGGACACAAACACAGCCACTGATAAGATGAACCTGAGGAAGCAAGAACACAGTATACTGAACCAAATATCCACAACAGAGCTGAAACGACGCATCAGTGACCTTAAAAACCAAAGAAGCAACAGGCCCCGATGATATCCCCAACGAATTTTTAAAAGCACTAAAGACAAAAGCAAGAGAAACACTACGACACTACTTTAACAACATCCTTGAATCGGGCCAAATCCCACCAGCATGGAAAGAGGCCAAAGTGACCCTCATACACAAGGGCAAAGGAAAACCACTTGAACAACTGAATGCCTACCGCCCAATATCTATACTAAGTAATGTCCAAAAACTATTCAGCGCAATCCTAAACCGAAGACTACAAAAGTTATGTGAATCAAATAACATTCCCAGAATCTCAATAGGGCTTCAGACCAAACCGCAGGACAAGTGACCCGTGCTCTAGAAATGACCCAGGCTCTAGAAATGAAAAATAAGGAAAAATCTACGCTATATATGGCTTTCCTAGATATGGAAAAAGCCTATGACGGTGTACCCCACTCAAGGCTTTGGCAAAAACTACAGGGCATCGGATTAGAATGTAAAAGCATAGACCTCCTCAAGGACCTATACACGCGTTGCACAGCAGTGTACAGACTACACGAACTTAGATCGAAGAAAGTCCAGCAAAAGATAGGACTAAAACAAGGATGTCCCTTGTCCCCAACACTATTTAATGTATACATTACACAACTCCTTCAAACATTAGACAACGAGGGACCAGGCCTCCGACTTTTCACGATAACAGCTGACGGGCAGGAGGAATACACCAAGATTTCATGTCTGGCATTCGCCGATGATATTGACCGGTAACACCGAGGAGGAGCGCGCTGCACGCGCCGAGGCCACGAAGACCCGGCTAGAGCAGTGGGAACGTAAGGGCAGGCGCGCCGAAAAATCAGGCAAAAAAAAAGAAAAAAACAACAACTAAACAGTCCTTTGACTTTCCAGCTAGAGCCACCTCATCACAACAACGTGAACCCTGACTGCGGCTGGTTGCCGACGCCGGCCACGCCAAATGCGCGAGCCTCCAGCTGATCGCGACCGACGAAGCGGCAACGCGGTTGGATGGGATGCGGGGGACGCGCTGACTTGACCCCGGCATGGCTGGTGGATCGGATCGTGCTGGCTTTGGTGATATCCGAGACGACTGGTGAACAGTGAACCGGACCGACCAGACGGCCTCAAAGACTGTGACTGTACTGTGACGAACTGTGTTCTATGTTTTTCCTCTCTTTACTTTATACGCCTCACTTTATTTCCTTCCTTGGTTTTCGACATCTCCTGCGGCGTTGACAAACTTGCTTACTGACCCAGCCGCAGCGCCCGGAAAGTCGGGAGAAGAGGCAAAGAAAGCTTCGCTTTAAAAAGCACTTTCCTCCAGCATCATACAAACTACATATTCCCTTACATCCGACATTATTTCTTGGCCCAGAACCTTTCTGTGAGACCAAAGCAGTGCTTAACATTTTAAATGATGCTGTGCTACATGTGATTAGCCCGAGCTATTCGTAGCCGTCCCGCTATCTAGAGGGTACTGTTTTGTAGTGCACGTGCCTCCAGGCGACTGTGCTCAAGGGTCTCAGTGAGGCGCTTGTGCTACTGGAAGCGACGCATTTTCTCGTATTATCTCTTTCTAGAATATATTTTATGGTCATCGCTCACATTACTCGTTTTTTACATTATTTTATTACTTGCACATTTTACGCACCTTACCGGGAATATGTTAGGCATCTATACAGCCTCGTTACATATGACTCTAGTCATTCATCGTCATTGCCTTCTCCATACCATTTCATGGCGCTCTTTGACCATGCCTTTGTACTGTCTCCGCGATCGGCCCACATTTTTGTGTGAGCAAAAGTCGCGCACGCGGACACGAAAAATTCCGACCAACTAGCGGCTAACAGCTTCGCCGTAAAGTAAATAAATAAACCACCCTATATCGGGTGCGCGGGGTACTTGAGGACATGGCTTTGAATCGCTACAGACAGAATCTTCGTCTCAAGCTTTCTTACACTATATATAATAATCAAACTGGAAATCAAGGCCTCGTCATATCTGCGTCCTCCATATTACTTATCCACCCGAAGAGACCATGTGTTCAAAGTTCGGTAGTATGCCCCCAGGACTAACCTTTTTAAGTTTTCTTTCTTTCCGAGGACCATATCGGAGTGGAATTTGTTACCGGCTGAGGTTGTGAGCCAAAACTCTGTTGAATTCTTTTATTCTGTATTATGCTCCTCGCAATAATGCCAATGGCGCTGCGAGTTTTGTTTGAATATGGAATGAATAAAGAAACCATACAGAGAGAGATTCAATTTATTTCTCTATCCATTAACGTTCTCCTCCTATCGGTATATCCTTTCTATCTCTATCTGTACATCGTCCACACCAACACCTCTGTAGCCTATCTAGCACATTTATTCAAGGGTATCAGCTTTCAGTCTGACACTGGAGATGAAACAGTACATTCTCCTAGACGCCTTGCACGTCTACCACGGCGACTTGGAGATCACCACCTTCTTGAATGTCGCGAAATGGTTTGTTTTCTGGGTGATACAAGGAGTTCGTGGACAGTTCTCATATGACAAAGACACTTCAGAGCTGCCAGTGGCCAGATGTCATTCAGACGGTGGAATTTCTCCAGCACGTGGAGGCCATGAATAGTGAGAACCCTGAAAAGACGATTATGGCCACTGACTGTCAGCTTCAGGTGGCAGAATAAGAAATGAAGCTTCCTGTGCACGATTTTACTAGGTTATGGATTTGCTTGCGCCCACAGGGCCTGCCCCACCCAAGAACGTCTGGTTGCGAACTTCAGCGATCAAGTCAGTGTGGCGTCCTCGCTCCGGATATCTCAACCTGTGCGCCTCTATGTGTGGCGGGCGTCACTGAGAGGAAGATTAACACACAGCCACACAATGATAAAAACTTGCTAAAGCCTACTTCTTCTTCTTTCTGGTGTTTTACGTGCCAAAACCAGTTCTGATTATGAGGCACGCCGTAGTGGAGGGCTCCGGATTAATTTTGACCACCTGGGGTTCTTTAACGTGCACTACAACGCAAGCACACGGGCGTTTTTGCATTTCGCCTCCATCGAAATGCGGCCGCCGCGGCCGGGATTCGATCCCGCAACCTCGTGCTCAGCAGCGCAACGCCTTAGCTGACTGAGCTACCGCGGCGGGTCTAAAGCCTACTATTGTGGAAGCACTGCCCAACATCAATACGCACTATCTGATCCGAGTGCATAGACATTATCGAAGCCGAATTCAGTCAATAATTGAGGCTGAAGATGGTTTTATTTAACAGTCTTATAGAAAAGCAGCAAAAGGAACACTGAAAAAAAATCGATGACGCTTAAACTTCGCCTTAACGCGATAGCATTCAGAGATCCCCGACTACTTCTCACGCTTCCCGGCAACTTCAGCTTAAGTTACCGTAATATTTACCGGGAAACGCTGGCGGCGAACGCTATGCACGAAGGCGATCTTTCTGGTAGAAACGCGGCCTCTTGCGTGTGCCGATCCCGGAGGTCGTGCACAGCCGCACCAAAAAAATTACATAATTTTCAGGTTTCTGTTACTGTTTCCCACTTTTAATATTTCAGTCTGAGAAGATTTAACATAAAAGGCATGCGCTGTCGGTGTTTTGTTTCATGACGTTTGCTTGTAGGCTGTCATTCTCAATATTCCGAGGAATATTAACTTTGTCAAAAATGTAAGACAAGGTATGAGTAACTTCAGTGATAGAATGGCGTGGCAATATAACCCGCATGTCATATAGCAAGGCGTGGCATATACATATACCTAAATATACACGTACATTTTTGCTCACGCGACGCCAGCGCCGGCACCGGATTTTCTGCGACACGGGGCCCTTAAAACACTATCGCGTTAAAATATTTAGAAAGAGCATACCGAATATCGTCTGAAGATCGATGATATTCATGCAGTCGTCATTATGTTCTCAGTTACCTCGAAGACCAGGTATATACGTATAGTATATGAGCGACTATCGTCATCAGCTGATTTAAGTTCTTTGCAGAACGTAGAAATTTCCCGCTTTCCCAGAGTTGTCTACTTACCCCCGCCCTGCATCAATTGAGCCCACCCTATGCCTGCAAATTTCCTAAATCTCAACAGTGAATTTATAAGAAACGAGCATTTCTGTTATCTTGCTATACGCGGCCCGAATGAGCAGGAAGACCATCGCTCACTGTTTGCTTTTCAAGGAAACACAAGGCATTTCTCTCTCTCTCGTATAGAAAAGTCTCGTATACGAGAAAGTGCTGGGCATAACACTTCAGACAGCACACATAAGATGATGTATCGTTAATGTCCCGTTTAAGCCTGTGCTCAAAAAACCTAATCTGCTGCAAAGGCACTTCCGGTATGCTCTTACTGTTGATGCGTATTCGCGCTCAAATTATATAAAGAATTATTTTCTTGTATGTACCATAAGAATTGCACATTGCCGCTAATTTAAGTATGTACGTCATCAAAGAACATGAACTGTAAGTGCGCGCTGCTGCAAACATTTTTTTTATTGTTTCATGGCTTCAAGTTCGCTGCATCTGCGCTTTGTACAGAGACGAAAATCAAGTACATTCAGCCAGTTATAAAAATATCATCGTCAATAATTGAAGCATGCAGGATTTGTATATTGTTTCGATGGTCTGTTACTGTGTCCATCATCGCTGCACATCATCACCGCTGGTCAAGATGCGCCGAGTATACAGCGGTACTTTGGAATGTATATCGTCCAGTCCGTTCTACACACCATGTGAACGGATCACATAAAAGAAGCTCCTGTTGTTGTACGATATGCATTTATACGAGGCACTCACGAGTACTGGAAGGAGTCACACCCTCTGCAACAATTTTAAAAAGCGTACATAGTAACATGGTTGGCGTCGATTCTTTGGCGCAGCGCGCGTTTGCAGCGCGTTTCTGTACCCACTGTGTGTTCTCGTTCGCCTCGGTGTAAGAGTCGTTCAACAGGTCGTCTCCTGAAACCTCCGACCACTTACGAAAATGCTGCGCAGGCCATATGGAACGAAACGCGCGCGGAATGGGTCGCATGCAGTGAGGATATAGCGTGCGCGCCGTCCCTGCGGCTCGGGCGAGGTATATCACAGCTTATTTTTCCAATACGGGACACCCTGTCGGAGGCGGCCGAAGCGTGGCCCATACATGCATGGCATTCACGACGGCACTTCGCTGCTGCCGGGCGGCTGTGTCACATCGTCCAGGTTGACGGTGACGAAGTTTGCGCTGTGCACGCTAGCCGTCTCGGCGCAGTCCGAAGAGCTGAGGGATGAAGCGAACGACGAGGGGGACGATGACTTGGAGTGTGGCGGTTCCGGCCGGCGGCCGCCTCCCGCTCCGGAGTCGACGGACGAGCGGCGCGGTCGCAGCACCACGGGCCCCAGCTGAGGCGCCGTGCCGTCGGCTTCGTCCACTCCGGCGGGCGGCTCCCACGAGAGCCGCGACCCGTTGTCCTCCTTGGCCCCACTGTCCGCCTTGGCCTTCGCGCTCAGCTTGGGAAGGAGCCGGCCGAGCGGCGCCTCGGCCATCAAGAGCGCCAGCTGGACGCAGTAGGCGGCCAGCGTGGCTACGCCCAGCACCTGCAGGACGGAGGAAAGAGCACACCGCACACATTGGAAGCTCGAAGGCGAGCTCGGGGCAACGAAGAGCGGTATAGTACGCACGCTCAAGCGAGTTTAGACGAGCGGCATCGAAAGCACTCCCACCAGAAATCACGAGGTAATGAAAACTCATTAAATAAATAAATAAATAAATAAATAAATAAATAAATAAATAAATAAATAAATAAATAAATAAATAAATAAATAAATAAATAAATAAATAAATAAATAAATTTTTCAGCAGGAGGAGACAGGACTAATAGCCGTGAGAACGGCTGGAGCGATGCGCAAGTGACCGCTGGCTGTTGCCGTCGCAAGTGATAGCGAAGTTCAACACGACAGCTGCGATTCTCTAATTGCTTCGAGTATCAACAGTTTGTATTTAACTGCTCTAGAGTTCAGTTTATGCAGTATACATGTATACTATATACAGGACTTACTGCACCAATTCCGGTACCTCGCGAATTACCTCTTCTGACTTCACAGGCGAACAACTCATACTTGTTCGTGTCCAGCGACCTATTGTGCATGCGTGAGCAAAAGTTTGAAGACCACCGGCATCAGCAAAAAAAAAAATCAAAATTTCCTTTAGCACAGTTCCGCAATGTGAAACTTGCTTCAATACATTGCAATTGTCGAACACGTACACGTAGGCTGTGCCACTTAATTGCAGCCGGCATGCCCAGGCTACGAAAGCAAAACAATTCGTGCCACTAATTAGTCTCCAGACTTTTGGAGTTGTGGATGGAGTTGTGTGCTAGCTCCATCTGTGAAGGAAGTTGTTTCTTTAGAATGAAACCCCAACCTGTACTAAATTGTCTTTATTAAAAAATCCGAGGACACCTAAGCACTTCTTATGAGTTGTGAATGCGAAAGCATTAATGTCCAATTGAACGCCGCTGAGCTGTCCTTGGAGTTTGGCGCTGCGAGTAATGTACCATAGCGGTACGTGCTGCCCGAGCTAATAAGCAGCAGCAACCTGCAGTGCCAGCGCCGCATGCCACCGACGCCCTGCGCGACGAGTGACCGAGGAAGCAGCAGCGGCCACGAAGGCCGGCGCACGGAGCAGCTAAGCCCAGTGGGGGTGAGAGAGAGAGAGAGATGCGGACCGCGCGCCGGCATCAGAAAGCGAGGCTGACGTGGCGTCGCGGCGACGCCCTCTTCCCTCACGCCACTCCTGGCGCGCTATCGAGGCAGCAGGTGTTCCCTTTCGCCCGCTCTGCTCCGTCAACGCCTCCTAGATAGCACAAGGCCGGTGCACTTCGATCCGTGACACCATGCTACCTTGCCCGACTGCCACAGAATCTAATGCATGGGGACGCTCCAGAGTAAGCCGCGGTGATTTTTACGTCCACTGCTTTCGTCACGCCGGGCTTGGCATAGAAATTTCGGTCCAAGCAGCATGACGTCATAAAGCAAAGTGCACAGGCCTGCTTTCTAGGAGGCATTGGCTCCATCGAGGTCCGCTCGTGACGTGCCATCGCAACCAATGGGAATTTAGGTGTAATTTCGCTGCTCATACGCCGCCGGCTTTTTCGCTAAATTGCCCATTTGATGCTTTGACATAAAAAACAAAACAAAATTTCACAGAAATCTTAGCGCCTTCGGTAGCTTATTAGCATGACAAGAGCCCTTTCCGAATGTCCCAGCCTAGTTCTTGTCGAACACGACTTTCACCTCAGGAGAAAATATAAGTACACTATGGCGATGTGTGCCAAGAGACGGATCGAATACTCACAGCAGCACATTGGTATCCGAGACGATTCCCATGGTAAGCAATCATGAAGGCATCCGCAAAGAAGTACAAAGCTATTGTTACAATCAGGTACAGGCATTCCTGCGTGAAATAAAAGTGCACAGACGTGAATACTCCCAAAATACAAGGTGCGGGACACTTGAACAATGAACAATGTCTCGCCTGTCTGATCCAGTCACCTCTAACCACTAAAGCGGCGATGTGCGGGCCGCGCGTTGTCAGTGAAGGGACAATACACACGTAGGAAAAAAAAGGAAAAAAAAAACTTGTAAAGAAACGTCACGTAACATTCTTGAAGCCTAGTCATAAAAAATTTAAAAAAAAAACGAAGAATCGAAAGGAAAGCACGCGATGGCAAGTGTCAGTTTCTAATCGCCCCACGCGGCTGCGATGGGTTCGTCGTCTGTTTGGTGCGCCGGTCAGGAGTTGCAACGCGCGGCCAACCGTGCGGACACCGATATATTACGTTGACTCGAAAAGTAACAGAAACTTTGTCATAAACATTAAAATTCAGTGATAGATAGCTCTGCTTCAAATATTGTTTGACCCTGTACTATACACATCTCTGCGCACATAGTCCTGATGGGACGTGGTGTGACCAGGGCGCTCTGTAGTCTCGAGTTTTTTTCAGTGAACATGCCTTGAGTAAAGACCGGCTGCCATTCCGAAATTGCGACATACGTCCCAAACAAATTGGTTAAATTTCATTATTGGGTGTCAGTTACTAAACATTTATTCAACAATTATCTCGACTGCAAGTGTCCGCTGGCGCGACTAATGTGCCACCAGAAAACCTCCCTATTTCTGCTACAATGACTTTAAAATTAATTCGTATTCGCAAGAACACCTGCTATATCGGGTATAAGAAAAATTCACCAAAGTCTTGAAAATCATGTCAAGTGGGCGTCAAAAACAGCTATCGTGTGGCCAACGGCACCAGCCGAACCCAGGCGTAAACGTCATCATCCTGTTGACCTCGCGCTCAGCAGCGCAACGCCACATGCCACCGAGTTACCGCGGCGGGTGCAAATTGAATCCTTCATTAGTTGAGTGGGGGTCACCGCATGAATGCCGCTTATGAGAGTAGCTGCCCGCGACTCACCGCGAACGGCCGATATCTGACCGGCACTGGCACTCGGTGCGCCACGCCCAGCATGCGCGCCGAGAAGATGGCGGCCGTTACGAGCACGCTGGTGAAGCTGACGAAGGCGAAGAAGCGGTACGAGTGCACGCAGCCAGGCGGCGCGCAGTTGAACGCGCCTCGGCACTCGGCCACGGACTCGACGCAGATGAAGGCCACCAGGCCCACCACCTGCGCGGCACAGGAGAGAGGAAGGAGTTAGGGCAGCCCGATTTCACAGGCGTGCGCAGTGAGCGGACGGCAGCTGGAGCACAAGGCACTTTTGTGGCGAAATAAGTGTTGGCTGTACTAGCTGATACTTCATATACATGTATACCAACGGCGCTTGTGGCGTGTATTTAAACAACGAAAAATATGGGGTACATACGTCCCGACACACAGCGCAGTGGGTTAAGGCTCCGGATAAGTTTTGACCGCCTGGAGTTCTTTAACGTGCGCCGAAAGCACGGTACACGAGCGTTTTCGCATTCCGTTCTTGAGCGGCCGCCACGGCCGGGAATCGAACCCGCGACCGTGTGCTCAGCAGCGAACGTCGCAGCGACTGAGCCATCGCAGAGGTGTGTGTGTTATTTTGTATGCTCTATCATCGTTTCAGGAAAGTTGCAACCAGCCCACAACTTGCGCAGCGTTTGCAAAACACAGGGGACAGTAGGGGGGGGGGGGGGGGGGGGGCACAGTACTGTGTGCATACCTCCTTACTGTGTCTTGTGCTCCATCGCTGTGCAAGTTGTCTTCTTTCTGTCGTTTATATCGCCGTTGTCACTGAAGGAACTGTCGCCATTTAAATGAAATAAGATTAAAAAGAGAAAACCTTTTCAAGAAAGCTGTTGTAGATAACTTATGCGCGACAAAAAAGAAAAAGAAATAACGGCATGTAAAAGCACTATGCACAGTCAATGAAAGCACATTCTGCGTATACGGTTTCTGAAAAGCGTGCGGATAGCACACGACGTCGCAGCTGTCAGTTAGCGTTTTGTGTCACACACCAGGTTTTCCTGGGTATATATACTTTCGTGTTTTCGCATTGAGTCAGTGCACCAGAGAGCGCGAACGCACCCGCAGCAATGGATTCTCCGTGACGTCATAATGCATAAGCCGAGCTGCACGCAGAGTTAAGTCCCGTATGCAACCAGCCAAGGCGTTCTATAAAAGTTCTGGTGGTCCGTTGGTGACTGCCACTTGCCTGTCGCTATACGAGTGTACAGAAAGACGCAATACACTTCGGTATACGCTTATGGTGCGCCCACATGACCCCTTGAAAGAATTTTTTGCACCATCCTTGCTGTGGTCTCCCGGTTGACAGTATACGTGTATAACATCCTTACCCTTTTCCCCCCACTCTGCCTCGAATAAAATGTATTGTTTGACGAGTTAATTTATGGTACATCTTTGGCAGGCAGAAAGCGGGCGTAAATAGTGCGGTGGGAACGAGAGAGCTATGGACAACGTGCAACGGCACTGAGTCATTTCTGTCAACAGCGCGAACTATTAGTGCTCGCTTCTTGCCTTCCGAAAAATTATAGTGAACGGCCAAAACCAACACTTCGGCCACGAGAATCGTAGTATATAGAGGGCTCCGGACGCGAGCGCTTTTGCATTCTGCATTCATCGGAATGCGGCCATCGCGTTCCCGTATCGAAGTCAATTAGTGTTGAAATTTGGGCTTGTATGTGCGTCAGTGGAAGGTTTTTAAGTGTATAGCGTAACCAGTACAACCAGTGTGGTGCAACTTGTGTGTCTTGTTCCTGGTCTGCGTCCTTGTATACTGGTCGCGCTACACGTAAATATACCTTCAAACGCGTAACAAACCCACGATCCACGCGCGCGTTCAGCGCCAGAACACCACGGCCATTGAACCACCGCGGCAGGCAGGTGCGAAACAAGTGCACCAAATTACACTAGCACATTTTCTTGCTTTCCTTTCTTTCTTTCACCTACCATTTCGATGATCTGGAAGACGCCATTTCTGGACTTTGCGTAGCCGACGTTAGCTTGAATTTTTGTTGCGCCGTCCTCTTCGGATGGCTTTCCCATGTCTGAAATGCACGAAGACAAACTCAACAAAAGCCCGCAAATTCATTGCCTGGCGTGCAGTTCAGTACAGCAAGCATCGTTATTTATACACTGCGTTCTGCGACGTAATGTCCAGTGCGGTGTCAGACGGGACGATGTCGTGTGACACCCGGTATAGCACCGCTTACAGCACCGTACATGTCGGTGACTTAGCGAAACAAACCGCACTGATGTCGCCAAAAGTAGTCCATCAAGAATACGGCTTCTGGGAAAGCCAGCGAACAGGTTGGCTAGGTGACACTCATGCCGTTATGCATAGAAGGTAAGTCACACGCCCCACTCCTCCCTCTCGCTCTCCTCTCCCCCCCCCCCCCCTCCTGAAAAAAAAAGGGGGGGGGGGATCAAGGTGGTAATCTAAGCGTGTGCCTCTGAGTAGGGGGAGGGAGGGGAGCTTCTGAGGCCAACTCGTCTGTGGGAGGTTTATTGGGAAATACTTTCCGGGAAAAGTCGTCAGCTCGATCCATTGCGCGCATCGAAGTTACGCGTAGCGTTTCCAGGCGGTGCTCCCAAAATGTTGCAAGATGATTTGAAGAGGTATATCACGTATTCTCCTTGAGTGCACACTTTCAGACGCATGGTGACACAATGGTACAGGCAGAGCAGCTGCTGGCCGCGAATGTCAAGCTGCTTGTGCAGAACCGCCATCGCCACCTAATAACCCCCCCCCCCCCCCCCCTTCCTACATCGCTCCACAGAAGGCACCGAATCGCGCCACAGAGTAAATAACGTACGCGTCAAACCTAGATATTAGCACTACTTCGTTCGAATTACGTCAGCATGCAGAAAAAAAAAAAAAAAAAAAAAAACGTCAAGGAGCCCTAAAGCGACTATGCTTTCTTCAAGTTGTAGAGGCCGTTAATACGCGTTACTAGAGTTTCAAAACACAAAGACTGTCACAATGTGTCATTAGGTTACCGGTTATGCTATGCGAATCGAAAACACTCGGATGTTTTCGTGAAAAATTGTCGATTCTAGTTTCTTGCCTGGAAAAAATACGTTTTAAAATTCTACTATTCCACGTAGAACGGCAACAGCAAAATTGCTCTAGAAGATGGTGAAAAGCCTATGGTCAACAAATAACACAGTATCGAGAAACCAAGAATTATATCGTTCATCGGTGGCCGCCATTAACTTGAGGCTCGATAAACGGCTCCCACTGAAAATCAATCAGACAAGTACAGAAATCCACTCTCTATTAGATATACATGTCTTCCGCCGCTTTTGTATTCTCAAGAAAAATAATAAGAGAAAAGCATTGACCACACTCGAACAGACACAGGAATGCTTAATAGGTGCCACAATGGATAGAGTAATGCAACCACAGCCCGCTTCGATTATTTCTATTTATGTGCGCTTGTATAGTCTGTCATACTAATTTTTTTTTCGTCTCGTTTGATCAAAAGAAACAAAAATCTGGATTTTGCGTGCCAAAACCAAAATCTGATTATTAGGCATGCCGTAGTGGGGGACAGCGGATTAATTTTGTTGACCTGGGTTTCTTTGACGTGCACCCTATTTATTTATTTATTTATTTATTTTTATTTTTATTTAATACATACTGCAGACCTCAATGTGGTCCAAGCAGGACAGACACACGTAAAAAAACGGCAAATAAGTACAAAGAACAAATGTGAAGATTATAAGATAAACAGAAGTATAACACAGTTGAAAACTCAATTTTAACACAATCACAACACAATCATAAAAAGTAAATAACGTTAATGCGCCCATTGCACATGGCAAAATAAATAAAACTCTAATCAACATACCTTTCGTAAGGCTCTGCTAGGCGGTTCTATTCAGATATTGCACGTGGAAAAGAATGAAAACTGAAACGTGTTCGTTTTAGCAAAATACGGAGTTAGAAAAGGCGGAAAGTTAAAAAAATTCATGGTACACGGGCATTTTTGCCGTTCAGCTCCATCAAAATGCGGCCACCATGCACAGCCGGGATTTGATGCCGCAACCTCGTGCTTAACAGCGAGCTCGCTTTTGACTGTCGTATCAAAAAATCTTCGCATTATTGCGGTGCGCGCATTATTTCGTATGTGTATCTCCCTCATCTGTGCACCTGCTCATCTAAAGGCTGTATCGCGGCCTCTCACCACCATCCTAAAGCCCAGCAGCCACGGCCGAAATAAAATACATGTTTTTTCTCTCTCTCTCTCATGTATATATGTACTTCGAACTCTATACGCGTATATGTAGGGACTCAGTGTGATGCAAACCTGTACTCGCTTTTTATCTTTATATGCTCGTGTGTGTATAGGATTATATACTCTAGCTTTTTCGAACCTGTGACGTTTTAGGGGCGAAGCACCTTAGGGCCGAGCCTTGTCCCTCCTTCGTCGTCGCCCGTCGTCCGTAGCTCTGGTTTGCATGGAGTCCGCTAAGGGCGCTGCGGTGCACAAGGGCGTTCGTTGCCGACGCGCGCTCTCTTTCTCTCCAGCCATGGATTATAACGGTCGCTTTTGATAACGGCGCGCCCGCTATGAATGAAAAGGCGAGAGTGGCGGCTCAACTGCAAACGGAGTCTCGAGGGCTCGCAAAGCTGCTGCAGCACGGCGACGCAGACAACAAGCGGACCCGGAGTCAAGAGCGCGGGAAGCTGCAGCAAAACGGTAACGCCGGCATGCGGACCCGGACCTGAGGGCTCGCAAAGCTGCAGCAGTGGGACAACGCCGGCAAGCGGACCCAGAGCTGAGGGCTCGCGAAGCTCGCGCTTGAACCGAGCATCGGCGCCACCAACCTCAGGTAGAGAACGCTTCCGGAGTTTTGCCGCCGCTTCCCGCGCTCTCGCCGCCTCTGGGTCCGCTTGCCGGCGTCGGGGGATTCACGGTTAACCGAATGATCCCCCGGTGCTTCGCCCACTCATCATCATTCACTTCGTGGATATGCGGTGATTTTTTTCTTATGTTACAGTTTTTTAGTATTGTTACTATCATGTGAAAAGTAGTAGCTGCCCCTATTATAAGGTGACTACATCTATTCTTTTTATTTCCATTTCAATAAAAAAAGAACCTTAGAACACGAGGTTTACTGCATCATCTCGACTAAATGGGCGTGATTTTAGTATGGCATAAACTTCATTTTGCATGCCTAAAGTTGCCGCAGCGTAATGAAAGTCTGCATCGGTACTCTCCAATGTGCGCAGAGAGATGTTATACATTTGTAGTTACAGTATATCTTGAAATATGACAATTATTCGCATCTGGTTTGAACATAGGTTGAATTTTGAATATCCAGAATACGTCATTTTTTGTGAACTATATGTTTTAAAAACAAATTGCTGCAAAACGAGAAGTACGAAATCGACCCAAAAATTACTGACAGTTTAAAATACAGCAAACAAAAATGTAGTGTAGCCTCTAATTGTTTTAGCGTATAAGCTAAATCATATTCTAACGCTCATCCCTTCTCAGTGCCCTACGCAAAAAAAAAATGTTTTTTTTTTTTTTTTTCGCGAGAAGTACATTTACCTTTCATTCTCCCTGCACCCCCGGAGGCATATCACTCATCACCGACTTTTCAGCTCGTCAGGCGCGGGGCCATAGAAAATACTTGATTGATGGGAAAAGGTGTGTAGCGATGGGGTAGACGGATCGGGCCACACAGATGTGCGGTCATAATGTTTACAATGAGAATCACTCCAAAGTCTTTTTTGGAGGCGGGGAAGGCATCGTTAACACCCACCCACCTCCCTCCCCTTTCGACAAATGTTCCGTGGCTTCCGTGCTTCGTTACGAAAGCTTCCCGTAAATGCTGACTGCAGAGTAAACTCGGCCACATTGAACACAACTTTCAAGGAGGTGTTCAGTAACCAGATGTAACTATTTTGGCACTATACTCGCAAGAGCGAGCGCCTACATCGCTCAACATGCAGACTCGGAGCGCAGAACTGGCATGGACGTCCTCCCGGTACCGCTTGCCCTGGCGACACAGGGGGAGGGGAGGGGGGGGGGGGGGCAGCGAACACGCACGCACGCTGCAGCAATCGTTCAAAGTAGCACATAATCGCTCGGAAGCGCGTGCTCCGCGACGTAGGTTGCGACGGAAAGCGGCCGCCGCGTCCTCGCCCACAATCGCGTGCGTCTCGTTTGCCGACCCGACGTGCGGGAGCTCGGCACAAACCAAATAGGCGGTCACCTGAGCGCTGCGCTCGCACATTGTTCGCCGCCGCGCGTTCGCAAGTTCGGGAGACGGTGGGGGGCAAGTCGGCGAACACCCGCGCGGCGCCATCTCCCACGCAGACGCCGCGATTAATCGAGCAGAACCGATCGGCCGCTCGGCTAAGTGGAACAAATATGACCCGTGGCCGGGCGAATCGAGCCACCCCATTGTGTCCGACTCTGCCAAGGGCGACTGAGCGTGGCGGCGAAACTTCCGCGTCGCCGTCAACGCGACCTCCGCACCCGTCCCGCGAGCATCGCCGTCGACGACCCGGCCATCACCGACGCCCCGGAGCATGCGCTACGCGCTCCGGCTTAAATGCCCCGCCGCGGATTCTTGGCGCGCGCGATTTCCGCAACGTTGCACCGGATGATGGGCCGGCCCCCGAGCGCGCCCTTTGTTCGCCGCCGGAGCGACGTGGCCGTGCACGTGCTCCGCCGTAGATCGCCGGCAAAAGCGCGGGAGCTGGCTGTACGCAGACCCCTGGCACGGTTCATGCTCGCGTTGCCCTCGCGCAAGGTGCTCTGCACGGCGACGGGAGCAAACACGGAAGGCCGTCCCTACAGTATTACGTATACGAGGGGTCGTGAAGGTACCGAAAAAGAGAAAGGCTGGTGGTCTCGGTGAATCTTGGTTGTTGACCCTGTCTCCCTCCCTATATACGTTGTAACGTTGAGCTAACATTGAGAACTTGAGGATATGAATGGAGGATTATTGAACAGTTAAATGGATGTGGAGTCGCGACGCCAGTGCTATCCGAGAGTCAGTCAGGCACCGCCTGCAATGCATGTTCGGGCGCCAACTATAGATTCCGCAGGCCTTATCTGCCGCCAGTTAATTCCAACTTCACACACTCATCGCATGCCTGCATGAATGCCGAAGTGAACGAGTAATTTCGGATATATCTTGGGCAGCAACGTATACTCCAACTTTCGATGCAGTTCAACTTGCTCTTGCACATCGGCGATGTAGGCAGCATTTCCCAAGACGACCGTGCGACTTCCCACATAGCGCACTGCGAAACATCAACGCGCGCGTTTCTTGTTTCTTTTCGGTTTGTGTTGTGCCGCCTCGCTGACGCATAGCTTATAACTTATCGCATAGCAGAGTCCAGCAGAGCTGACGTGCTCGCGTGTCACCAACATGCGTTATATTATACGGCTTCGCGAGCCTATAGACCAGAGCCACCACAAAATCGCGACGCGCTGTCCAGGTTGGCGCTGCATGCAGAAATATGGTGATTACTTTCGTACCAAGCTCGTATGAGAGCGCTGCCCGCAGTCACATTCAGGCCTATCATTCTTAAAATTTCGCGTGCTTTGTAGATTGGCACAGAAAAAGAAAGAAAAGAGAGAAAAAAAATCTACTTTGTTGGAAGCTCGTCAGCTTGCGCTTTCGAGGCGTCCTAGAACTTTCGACAGAGATGTCGACATTGAAATTAAATATTTTAGAAAGTTAGTTAACCATTATTGTCTGGTCCCGTCGAAAGAATTACTGAAGGCTAGTGGAGATGACTGATAACGGTATTCACTTGGTTCTTCATAGTTATATTCGAATATTCGGCCGAGATAGCTGGGACACCCTGTATATCATCGTTTGCATGTGAGCATACATTTCGGCATAAGTATAAGAATAATTCGCAACGTGGTTTTATGGCATCGTCAGCAGCAGCGTCGATCAGCAGCACATAGCAATCGACCATATAAGACGGCTCATCGCCGTCTCAAATGTCAGTCACTTCATGAAGAGTCGACAGAGGTGTCCCCAAACTACACTCTTATTTCTTGTGGGCGTCTCTGATATATCCCACGTGAAAAGGAGCAGCCGACATCCCTTAGATAATCGCGTCAAGAAAGAAAGAAAGAAAGAAAGAAAGAAAGAAAGAAAGAAAGAAAGAAAGAAAGAAAGAAAGAAAGAAAGAAAGAAAGAAAAGAAAAGGTGGTTACTTCGCGTATTGCGCTAGCACATATGGGGCGTTTCTGCTTACCTTTTAGAAGTCCTCACTGGATATCTCTTATACAAAAGCAGAACGAAATAGAACAATTTCGAGCACAGTAGTACGACAACGTTTCCGAGGTTGCTTGGTTGAATCGGATGAACGATTGCACAAGAACACTGCAGTCGTCATCATCATCAGCCTATATTTATGTCCACTGCAGGACGAAGGCCTCTCCCTATGATCTCCAATTACCCCTATCTTGCGCTAGCTGATTCCAACTTGCGCCTGCAAATTTCCTAACTTCATCACCCCACCTAGTTTTCTGCCGTCCTCGACTGCGCTTCCCTTCTCTTGGTATTCATTCTGTAGCTCTAATTGTCCACCGGTTATCCATCCCACGCATTACATGGCCTGCCCAGCCCCATTTTTTCCGCTTTATGTCAACTAGAATATCGGTTATCCCCGTTAGTTCTCTGATCCACACCGCTCTCTTCCTGTCTCTTAACGTTAGGCCTACCATTTTTCGTTCCATCGCTCTTTGTGCGGTCCTTAACTTTTTCTCGAGCTTCTTTTTTAACTGTAAAATACGCACGCGAATGACGACATCATATAGGAAGGAGGAGACGAGAAGGCGCTTCACTCAAACGATAGCACCACCCATGTCTTCTCTCTATAGACTCGTGCACAAGCAGACGGAGAACGCTGGATAAAAAGTGTGCTGCTGCACATTTACTCTGACTATCACCTTTTGACGTGCCATGCATGTTTTAAGCCAAACACATTGTTTAACGCCTGTATGGTTATGAGTCGGGTGGTTCCGTCTAATACAGTCGAGTAAACACGTTTTGGGGCTAGTTGGTGCATAGCTTTCAAAAGATGAAGCGCCAACAGAGACTTCTCACACTATAAGGAGGAACAAAGACTGTCTTTGTTCCTTCTTTGTCTTTGTTCCTTCTTAGTGTGCTGTCACTGTTGGCGCTTCATCTCTTGAAAAACACAGTCGAGCACCTCTGCAACGAAATGACCTGTATAACAAAGAAATAAATCTGTCCCGGTTCTATTGTGAGTGGTGCGGGCCGGGACCTTTACAACGAATAACGAATGTATAACGAATGATTTCTGAGACCCCAGCACTTCGTTATAGAGGCGTTCGACTGTATCCAGTGACCTTGTTCGCGGTGATATTTTCAGTGTCAAGAGAGGGGAGAAGCCGAGGCCAAGGGATCCGTACAAAACTCCTTCACCGTCCCCTCCCCTCCCGGCCGACCAATCATCATCACATTAATATAATTTCCGCGTGTTCCTGGATTGCATATTACTCAACCAAGCTGTTTTTTTTTTGAACAAATGGACAGAAGCCTAAAAACCATACGCACACACACACACACACACACACACACACACACACACACACACACACACACACACACACACACACACACACACACACACACACACACACACACACACACACACACACACACAAAAAAAAAAAAAGAACGACAAAAAAGTCGATTAAATCTTTCGCACGCCATCTGACCGTGCCCGGCACTCTCAAGTAACGCGCGAAGCTGCTAACGGTGACGGGCCGGACCGCTGCTGCTGCTGCTTCTCAAGGCCGCCACAGCCATCATAAGGAGAACAGAACCGGTAGAACGTGGTACGACAGGTCTGCGCGTAACGCGTGCACTATGGCACGGTAGCGGAAACAAAATCGAATCATCTTCACCGGCCTGGTCTTCCTAGAGGGAATTTCTCAATGACAAAAACAGGATTTCTTTTTTTTATTATTATTATCATTGTTTCCCCCCAACCCCCCCTCCCCTCCCCCCCCCCCCTTTTTTTTTTCGGTGGGAGGGTTCTCGTTTGCCGGTGACTGTCAAGGAGGCACGTTCGGGTCTTTCCGTACCTTTAAATCGGCGAGTTTATCGGCGCGACCATCTGCACTGGAAAGCCCCAGGGGACGCACCTGCTAACAGCCGTAGTAAGCAGCAGTAATTAGAACTCGTAGAGGGGCTAAATATTATGCTTTCAACAGTGGCTGACGTGGCAGCTCTTCTTGCAAATGTTGCCGCGCAGTAAAAACGATGGTCATGTTCGATTTCTTTTTTTTTTTTTTTTTTAATGAGTACGTCACCCGCGTATACGTTTATTTTTCACGCCGTGGGGTTATATGCGTGCCTCCTGGTAAGGCGATTCCGTGACAGTATTGCACGGTGACAATTTAAATAAATGCGCGAGCAAGCCTCATACGCTGCCATGCCATATATTTGTTCCCGCAGAAAAAGAAAAGTTAATTTCTGCAAAGTGCTTAAAATTGAGCATGGGAAGTAAGCTGCAGTGAGCGCCGTTCATGCATAATGCCTTAAGGTCATAGGGGTTGTTGTAACGCAAATTCTCCAAACAACAGCGTCGGTAATCCTGTCATGCAGTAAGAACCCTAGAATTGGCATTCGATGCGTGTTACTTTATTGCAGGGCGAGAATAGTAACGGGAAGCGAGGGGCAAGATTTTTTGCTTGCTAATAGCCACAAGACTCCAACAGACAATGTAGGTTCGGCTCCAACCTGTGGCAAGACGTCCCTTCGTTCACTTTCATTTCCCTTTTCTTTATTCTATTCATACATTCCAATTAAAACTAATAGTTCACGTCTCCGTTAAACTTTCATTTAATTCCAACGTGTGATTTTTCTAATGTTTCACCTGGCCTCATCGCCTTTTGTAGAGTGCGTACATCGTGATAGTGTAGTCTGAACGAAGCATAATACTTGGTAGTAGAGAAGTCTGTAACTTGGCAGCGAACGGAGCGTAAACTCGAAGAAAACACGCGGTACTTTCGTGCGTTTTGCGTTCCGTATAGCGCTATACCATATATGTTGCGATAAATCCCTACAAACTAGCTCGCCTGTCAGTTCTATTGCATTCCAGGAGCGCTTGGGCCTGGATGTACATTAATACACCCTAACCGAGGGCGCAAAGCCAATTTGCGCACTAAAATTGTGATAATACGCATTACGGCACGCGTCCGACGTTGGCCAAGTGCGCTATGGCGCACCTTGTGAGACAGGTGAGGGAGCAACCATATACTGCCCCGAGAGAAAACAAAATAATCCTCAGTGAACATCATTTTAACAAATGCACTATTCCATCGCCTCCTGAATGAAAGCTGGACTGCAGTGTGAGATTCGTTTAATATCTATGATCGAAAGCTGGCACCAAGCGCAGCCCGAATGCCTGCGGGGACAACACCCTATATAGCAAGCATACTCAACAAAATAAATACATGAGCTCCGCACGAACCGCAAAAAAAAAAGAAAAAAGAAAAGTAAAAAAAAAAGAAACAGAAAGGCGAAAAAAAAAAAAGAAGCGCGGAGTTTACGCGTCACTCAGGTACATCACAGGCAAAGTCAGTACGACGACGAATTAAGGGCGCCGTAGGAAACTATAGTTATAGCGCTTCTACCGCACCGCGAAGCTGGTCGTGCACTCCATGCATGGAAACCACTATTAAAAGCAAGCGCTTTCACATTTTTTGTGCAACCTCGAAATCTTTAAATTGCAAGGAACACTTCTTCGGTCAATGTACCCCTTACATTGCGCAAAAAGTGACCTAAAATAGCCACTGCGCTGTGTGTATATATATATATATATATATATATATATATATATATATATTACTGCGAAAGAGTAAGAGCGTGTATGTGCGTTCATTAAAACGTAACAAGGGCGGACAACGGAAAATACTCGCTCCTCACGAACGGCAGCTGACCCGCTACATTGTATGCATGAGCGCGCAACCAACGTATCGCGCGCCATCTAAAGAAGTTCTTACCACTTTCGAGTCCGCGTGGACCTCAGTATGTCAGAGTTATCGAAAACTAATGTATAATCATATAAGAAGCCAACAAACACAGACACCAAAGCCAATATAGGGGAAATTACTTGTACTTACTAAGTGAATTAAAGAAATGAGAAATTAATGGAAATGAAAATGGATGCAAAAACAACTTGCCGCAGGTGGGGTACGATCCCACGTCTTCGCATTACGCGTGCGGGGCTCTTACCTATTGAGCTACCGAGGCGCCGTTTTCACATCCGCTTTCTGGGATATTTAAGTTTTACTACTAGAATTAACCCTTGGAGTGTTAGCCAGGGCCACCACTCATAAACCTTGGCGGCGGATGTGGAACATCCTTTCTGCCGCAGGCTTCATGAGTACGTGATCTTTTTGGGTGAAGGCAACTGGTCAATAAAACCACATATGCTACCTGAAGGCGTCGATGTTGCCGGATTCGAGACCCTCGTTATGTAATGAACGAGAAGAAAGGGAACCGAGGGACCGGATTTTAAGTAATTGCTAGAATTTTCAGTATATATATATATATATATATATATATATTATATAGACACAGAGAGAGAGAAAGCAAATAAAGGAATGGCAGAGAGGTCAACCAGACGAGCGTCTGGTCTGCTACCCTACACTGGGGGTAAGGACAATGGGGGGGATAGAAGGAGGGAAATAAAGCGAGAATGAGCCCTGCGAGCACACAGCAGGACGCACAGCAGTCCTACAATCAGTCATTGAGGCCGGTGTTCCTTAAGAACTGCAGTAGAGCACGAATATCTTCCTGCGCGTATCAACGGATGTGGCCAAGGTCAAATAATTTCTGTATGAGAAAGTGTTCTGCTATGTAGAGTCCAGTCGGCTTAGTGCGGTCTGTAATGATCTGCGCTGGACGTCGTACCGAGGGCAAGTGCACGCTCAACAGGTCTTCGATGGTTTCTCCAGAACCACAGGTGTCGCACATTTCTGCATCGAACCATCCAAGACAGAAATAATAATAATAATAATAATAATAATAATAATAATAATAATAATAATAATAATAATAATAATAATAATAATAATAATAATAATAATAATAATTACCAACCACAATAATAATCAGCCTTATGTCCACTGCAGGACGAAGGCCTTTCCCTGCGATCTCCAATTACCCCTGTCTTGCGCTAGCCGATTCCAACTTGTGCCTGCAAATTTCCTCATTTCACCACCCCACCCAGTTTTCTGCCGTCCTCGACTGCGCTTCCCTTCTCTTGGTACCCATTCTGTAAATCTAATGGTCCACCGGTTATCTACCCTACGCATTACAATTAAGGCCTGCACAGCCCCATTTATTTCGCTTAATGTCAACTATATAGAGTATCCGCTATGCCCGTTTGCTCTTTGATCCACACCGCTCTCTTCCTGTCTCTTAACGTTACCCTATAACATTTTTCGTTCCATCGGTCTTTGCGCGGTCCTTAACTTGTTCTCGAGCTTCTTTGTTAACCTCCAAGTTTCTGCCCCATATGTTAGCACCGGTAGAATGCAATGATTGTACACTTTTCTTTCAACGACAGTGCACGGTAAGCTCCCAGTCAGGATTTGGTAATGCCTGCCGCATGCACTCCAACCCATTTTTATTCTTCCGTAAATTTCCTTCTCATCGTCCGGGTCCCCTGTGAGTAATTGACCTAGATAAACGTACTCATTTACAGACTCTATAGGCTGACTGGCGATCATGAATTCTTGTTCTCTTGCCAGGCTGTTGAACATTATCTTTGTCTTCTGCATATTAATCTCCAAGCCCCCACTTACACTTTCTCGGTTAAGGTCCTCAATCATTTGTTGTAAATCGTCCTGAGCAGGACAGTGTCATCTGCAAACCAAAGGTTGCCGAGATATTCGCCGTTGATTTTCACTCCTAAGCCTTCTCAGTCTGATAGCTTGAATACTTCTTCTAAGCATGCAGTGAATAGCATTGGAGATATTGTGTGTCCTTGCCTGACCCCTTTCTTGAGGTAACTTTCTACATTTCTTGGGGAGAACCAGGGTAGCTGTGGAATCTTTGTAGATATTTGACAAGATATTCACGTATGCCTCCTGAACTCCTTGATTACGCAGTGCTTCTATGACTGTTGGTATCTCTCCTGAATCAAATGCTTTTTCATAATCTATGAAAGCCATATAGAGAGGTTGATTGTACTCCGCAGATTTCTGAATTACCTGGTTGATGACATGGATATGATCCATCGTAGAATATCCCTTCCTGAAGCCAGCCTGTTATCTTGGTTGGCTGAAGTCAAGTGTTGCCCTGATTCTATTGGAAATGATCTTGGTGAACATTTTATACAGTACTGAAAGCAAGCTAATGAGTCTTTAATTCTTCAATTCTTTAACGTTTCCCTTCTTATGGATTAGTATAATGCTGGCATTTTTCCAGATCTTCGGTACACTTCAAGTCGTGAGGCATGGCGTATAAAGGGCCGCAAGCTTTTCTCCTTCATCTTTGATTAAATCGACTGTTATTCCATCTTTTCCATGCTGCTTTTCCCCGGGTCATGTCTTGCATGGCCCTTCTAACTTCATCGCTAATTATAGAAGGAGCTTCTGTGTCCGGTTCATCACTACTTCGAATGAAGGTAGCGTGACTGCTCTGGGAACTGTACAGGTCAGTAAAGAATTATTCCGCTGCTTTTACTATATCATCGAAATTGCTGATAATATTACCCTGCTTATCTTTGAGTGCATACATCTTGCCTTGTCCTATGCCAAGTTTTCTTCTCACTGATTTCATGCTGCGCCCATTTTTCACTGCTTCCTCAATCTTTCCCGCATTACAATTTCGAATATCCCTTACTTTCTTCTTGATCAGTTTTGATAGCTCAATGAATTATATCGATAGTTCAACGAATTATCAGCTGAGATGGACAACTTCATGCTTTGTCGTTTCTTTATTAGGTCTTTTGTTACTTGGGAGAGCTTACCTAAGGTTGCATTTGGTGCCTTAACTCCCACTTGAATTGTTGCTTCCGAAGTCAGCCTAGTTACGGTTTCATTCATTACCTCTACATTATCTTCATCTTCCTATTCTAAAGCGGCATATTTGTTTGTGAGCACCAGCCTGAATTGGTCTGCTTTTACCCTTACTGCCTCTAGGTTGGCCTGTTTCTTCCTGACTAATTTTACTTTCTCTTCAAATTGAGAGAAATCCTAGACCTCACTAACCTATGGTCACTGCACTTTACTCTATGTAAGACTTCTACATCCTACACTATGCTGGAATCGGCAGAGAGCATGAAATCTATTTCATTCCTTATTTCTCCATTAGGGCTTTTCCAGGTCCACTTCTGTTGCTGCGCTTTCTGAAGAAGTTATTCATTATTCGGAGCCTACACCTTTCCGCGAATTCTACCGGAAAGGAATAGGCTCCGAATAATACACGTTCGTAAATGCTACACCAAGCCATAGACGGTAGAGCAGTGTTGCATCCCCGCGGGAGAGGCTATAGTTGGCACTTGGAGCCGTAACACAAGGTCCAGGGTAGACGGCAATTAGACACCCTCGCAGAGCTCCAGAAAGCTTATGTCATTGTGCGAGCAAGCAAACGAAGCGTCCGTCCTTGCAGCCGCACAAGAAAAGTAATGCAATTTCTTTTTACTAATCGCCGTGCTCAAGCAGGCGGCCCATATATAGGTGAAATAAATATTACCGAGAGCTTGTTCCAAATAAGCTCTTCAGAGACGCGCTCTGCTTTGTATGTTCCGATTCCTGTATATTAGAGTTTTGCAATGTGCGTGTCTTCCCTTCCAGCATATTCATATTTTCTTCTTAAAGCGAAGCTTTGCGAACCTCGCCGGGTTTCGTGACCGTGGGTGCTGCGGCCTGGCTGTTTTCTTGCCGAATAGGCCAACCAATCACAGCGCAGTACGCGCGCCGCTGGGTTCCTTGCACCTCCACCAGATGGCGTTCGCATCCGCGGCGGCGCCGGCCGCGCGGGGAAAAGAAAAAAAAAAAAAACAAAGCTCGCCTTCGGACGCCCTGCGGCAGCGACGGCGGCATTGCATTAGCCTCTCTACAATGCTTGAATAGCCTTCCGTGTCACTTTGTGCGGACATTCAAGAAACACAAACTCGTGTTTCGACTCTTGATGCACTCGCACAAAGCTTCGCTGTGTATAGATTCCATCTCGTTGGATCTGCTGCATTTCTCATTGATAGCGTTTATCGTTCCAAAGCAACACAAGGACTGTGAGCTGCGCCTTAGTGGAGAGAGCACATTGTTCTTTATTTTTTAAGCTTACATCGACGAATGTATATACTCGCGGTAGCATTAGTTGAGCACCTGCCATTTAGCGTTAAATGCATGTTATGCACCTGTTGACGCTATCTCAATCCTATTTCTTTTCCGGTATGAAATCGTGCTATACATGTTCGAACAAATTATGAAGCCGCGTCCTATATTTAGAGTTTCCGTCTGCTATGGCGCGCGCGTATATGCCGTCTCTTCTTTCAGGAAACAAACACAGGACGCCGGCCTCGAAACTGCAGCGAGACCCGCCGGCATTTAAAAGAAATCCGGTGAACCGCGCGGCGTATACCGTCGAGACCGGCGGACGCGCTCTTTAAACAGGCGGGCGCTGTCACCGCTCAGCTACGAGTTGTTGAGCGATCACGCATTCATTCCGTTGACACGGCGCACTCATGACGTCTGTACGGTCGGTACACACAGAGCAATGTGAGCAACGCCCACAGCACGAAAAAATAAAAATAAAACTGCAAATAATCGCCGATATATATATATTACTTTGCGAGATCCGAAGTAACCCCGGAGACTGTTGAAGCGCGCTGCAGAAGGTCTCCTTCGATACACGTGCGTCAGAATTCACCGTCAGGAAGGCGATATTTGAATGGCCTCTTGCTGATGGTGATTTCCGAGCGCGCCAAAACAGTCGCAGCGCAACACCGCAATGGAATAACGTACGGCCGGGCCTACTTACCCACAACCCATATTCGGAATTTCTTGAGGGCTGGATTAATCGACATCCGACGGCGCGACGTGCAGCACGACAACGCGAACAATGGCTCGTAAAGTGAGACCGGCGCCGAACAAAACACGACCCGAGCACGCGCGTCGTCGCTTCTGCAGGCGACACTCGGAGCAGACCACGAGAGTGTACTCGCCGGGCACCCTCGACTGCAGGACAGGTTCCCGCGCGCCCAACGCTAGCGCCCCGGTGAGCTGCGCTCGCGAACTAACGGTGTGCGCTGAGTAGAGGAAAGCAGCAGAGCGCGAAGCGATCTGTAGCGCCGCCGCTGTTGCCTCCGCGTATGTCACTTTTTTTTTTTTTTTTGCTGTTCTTATTTTCTTTCCTTACCGTTTGCCCGGGTAAATTGCCTCGCCAGAAAGAACGGAAGGGTCCCACAGGGGTTATGAAGTGCTTCCTGGATCCTGAGGATATCGGACGCACAACGGGGCTCAGCACCGTTAGACGCTTTACTTTGCTTATTCATCTGCGTGCTTGGGAATTTGCAAGCTATAGAGCATCGTCTTTTGTGTTCCACGATAGGGTCGAATAAGTCGGAAGCGATTTGCTTTTTTTGCGCCTTCTTTTGTGTCAGGGTAAGTGAACCTGAACGGTCGGCTTGCCATTTTTATTTCATTTCCCCGCAGGCTTGCTTTATCGCGCTAAAGGTCTTCGTTGCGAACCAAAACTGCACGCACCGACCGTATTTCTGTTCTTTCTAGTCCGCGTGCTCTGGCCAGAGATGCATTCTTACACTGTTCAAAGGCTGCGATGTTTTCGGTCGTTTCGCGCCGCGCGCTTTGGAAATCGTGACCGGCATTTCTTTTTGTACACGCTGCTCGGCCGGCATTGAAAGAAATCCCCAAGCGTAAAAATATGCTAGAAGAAGGTTCTTCCCCCCCCCCCCTCCCCTTTTTCGGCTTTAGTGTACGCGGTTGCCAAACCACTGTGTCAGTGGGCTAATTTCTTTTCGATGCATTTTGTCTTCATGTTTTTGCTTGCTTTCTTTGTGTGTGCGCGTGTTTGTGTATGTCTGTGATAGTCTCTCTCTCTTTTTTCCGCTTCGCATTCTGACAGAGTTGCAGAGCATGTGCAGGTGTGCGGGTACGAACCAGGAAAGAGCATGTGGAAACTGCGGGAAAATGCAGCCGAGAGAAAACATGCCAGTAGCATGTCGACCACGACCAAGTGGTTTTAATTATTGGATTCTGTCCAACGGAATGAGGAACAACGGAAATATCTCTGTGGGAGCAGAACCCTTCGGCTATGTCTGTCACTTGCCGTGCGATGAATACTCAATACGGCATATGTTATCTAATCCTTTTTTCGACTTTGCTTGGAACGCGAATGAGCCATTGCCACGCGGTTACACAATAATACTTTCGGCCGCCATCCACCGGCAGCAGCGCACAAATTTTACTTCGTTAGATTTCGTAGCAATGAAGAGCAGCGGTTGGAATACGTTTCACTGGCTCGTCTTAGTTTGTTCAGCTGAACGGATGAGAAAATCAAAGGAACACAGGATGACGCTGACACTCGCAAATGGTTGCATTACGAGATCATTCTGCAAAATAAATAAATAAATAAATAAATAAATAAATAAATAAATAAATAAATAAATAAATAAATAAATAAATAAATAAATAAATAAATAAATAAATAAATAAATCTTGTCAATGTGATAACCTCATTACAGCATATGTACACGTTATTGAAGGATTTTCGTCCCAATCTTCGCGACCTATGCAAATGGGTGCGCTTTATTGCGTTCTTTTTGACGTGGAAAGCCTCAGCCAGCTCTCGTGTCAACTGATCATTGCGCTTGAATAATATCAATGGCATTCTTTACAGTGTAGGCGAAAGTGCGCTTAAGAATTGCTAAGGAGCGAATGCTCATGCTGTAATTCTGACATTTGTGAAACGCCCAATTTGACCTATATGTACTTTTGAAACACGATAACGGTGTTCAGCTTTAACGCATCATTCGGGAACTAGGGGCGAAAACGGGAACTATTGAGCTCTCGACTAAAAAGTAGAGGTGGGTGCATATAACATTTCTCGAATACGAATCGAATATGAATAGTATTTATCGAATATCGAAAAGTCATACGCAGACACGTGTGCGTATTTTCAGTAGGAATATTTATTTCTGTATAATTAAGTGCCATGGCTGTACTGACTAGTCGAAAAAAGACAGCTAACTGTAAAGGACAAAGAATAAGTTTTAAATAGAAAACCAATAATCGTCATTAAAAAACCGGCACCAATAGCCACTCAACATCCTTAGAGCCTGGTTGTAAACAAGATTTCTAAGAATGAATGGTTGCTGCATGACATGGAGCTCTAAAAAAACGCCAACTCAATCGTTTCCGAGAAATCATCGGAAGTTATGGGGGAAAATAACTGCTGAGCGAGTTGTGTGCCGTAAACAGATGTAAAACAACCGGTTCCCAGAAAAACATCACTAGTTGTAGCGTAAAAGATGAAATTGCTACATGAGTAGACTGCCAAGAGCACTTAATGACAGGCCACAA
The DNA here is from genome assembly GCF_013339745.2 of Dermacentor silvarum. Lineage (NCBI taxonomy): Eukaryota > Metazoa > Arthropoda > Arachnida > Ixodida > Ixodidae > Dermacentor > Dermacentor silvarum. The sequence continues at coordinate 159,169,757 of NC_051154.1, forward strand.
GCAAAACTTGCAGAATGTCATGCAGGCTTCCGCCGTGAAGCCGAAGACAAAACGTGCATTATCTATTCTGTTTCTGCACTCCTTCGAAAACCGTTGTCGCCGTTTCACTTCTGATAATTTGCGATACTTCGTTTAGCAGACGGAGTGTAGTAACAACACTTTAACAGTCGGCTGCTGCAAAATATTTGGCTATAGTTTAGAATATTCGAAAATACCGAACATTTCCTTTTCGAATTCGAATACGAATAGCTGGTGTGTAATATTCGATTCGTAGTCGGAACTTGGAATATTCGCCCATCCCTAGTAAAAAGCCATTTGCGATATTTAGAATGGCAGTGGTACGAGTAATAGATGCCGAAACCTTTAGCTACGCCCAACAAAGAGAGAGTCGCTACTCTGGAAGTTGGCTTTACCTTAGCGACTCTGTACTCTTGTGTAAGGCTCGTGCTTTGAATAGCGAACGCAGAGCCGGCGTTGTGGCCGCGAGAAACCTGACCGAGTAGTTTCCGACTTTTTTTTTTTTTTCATTGCGTTTCAGGTGGCAATGAACGAAACGACTGTCGAGTCTACCAATACATACGATGAAGCCTCGACAAGCAGTTGCTTCGGAGTTGCGCCTGTTTACGAACACTGCATGCTTGTTTTTATTTTCTCAACAGGGTAATCCGGTTGCATTTCCGGCTATGTACACCGCTAGGTCGCGCGCTTGCGTCTGCATTGCTAGGGCACTGCAGGTCGCTGCCAGCAGGTCAACGTTTCTGCCGTACCCACACGTACTAGCTTGACCTACCACGTAAATGTGACGCGCATCAACTCGGCACGCGTTTCACGTCGCCATTCAGATTGCATCTGTATCTTTAATTTATTTCTTTTTTTTTTCTTTTTTGACGTGAAACGTCCTTAAAAAGGCTCGAAGAGGGTCGCTTGCTGAAGCAGATGGAAAGAAAACATGTTAAGGCATTATCGCTTATATCATTGCAACCGTACTAACTGCGCACCTTACTTTGGTATCGTTGTGTAGAGGAAAGAAGTCATTGCACGACCACGCATGTGTAGCGTGCGCAGATGGCGCCTTTGTCACACCACGTATGACGCAATCGGAGCTAAATTTAGCCTCGCGCGCGGCAGTTCAGAGGGGCGTAGCTCGGTAGTATAGGTCTGTCCATCTGAGCAAGTAATGGCCGCGTTTGACAGAGCTCACTATGTCATAGTAGGTATAAGTTATCAAACTGGTGTTCATCGGGAGTTGTAAGGCCTACAAATGTGCAATGTGTTGCAAAAATTACAAGCTTGTTCGGCTATTATTATTTTATTATTCTTTACGAAACCGATTTGAATGGGTCTTAAGGCTCCGGGTGATAAATACGTTCGATTGGTAGATATTTACAAATTTTATTGTGAGATTTAGGACGTCTTGTTGAATTTTTCTATCCTTTCAGGAGCGTCGAGAACTAGCAAATTTCCAGAGATATATGGTGGATCAAGTGCCTTCGCGTGCTTGGAAAATCAGGTTGCCTGTGTTCTTTAGAATCATGCTACGTTTGAAATCTCACAATCTGAGGGCGAACGCCGAATTTCAGCTGTCATCGTCCATTGTTATGTAGGCCTAAGTATGTTATCAAAGTAAAAACCCACTACACACTGCTGGTAAATTCACTGTTATTGCCTCACTCACACGGACGCTATAGACAACATTGAGACGTCTAGGTAAATTATTGACGTCATGCTAGCGTATGTTATAGTGTTCCAAAACGCCTTAATTACCTAAAATTTACTCTAAAGCTTTAGCAACAATATTAGCGAAGTTGCAGCAAAATTTAGCGGAAATTTAGCGACTTTTCCGTCTCAATTTAGCGACATGCTTCAAAAATTATGGCAACACTGCGTCCAGAGATCAAAATGGGCGCCCGCTTCCGCACTTGAAAGGTCGAGGACCTTATTTGCACACGGTGCCATCAGCAAACTAGGTATGTCAAGAACGCTGCGTCATATCTGGACAAGAAGAACAAGACGACGAACCGCAACGTGTTTCATTACACAGACAGAATACTGCACGTGAAAATCATTCTCCTCGCTATACTGTAAACTTGCGCAGCAGAGGAAAAAGAAACATTTATTTATGGCATAGCAAAGCAGTATCGCTTACTTCTAAGCACAGGATATCAGTAGCTGCATTGTATAGCAGCTACTGCGGACGTAAGGGCGGATAACCGCGCCGCGTATTGCGAGCGAAGGCGTCATCGGTCGTTGCTGTGCATTTAGTATCTGACCGCACACGTCGACCATTTTGGTCCAGTGAGGTTTCCAAAGCATGTTGAGTCTGCGCATACCTCACTCTTAACATCTACATGTCATTTTTGAAAGTTTTCTTTGCCTAGCATACCATGGTTTGGCCTGTGTCAGTCGGCCTGTCGGTCGGTTGGTCGGTCGCTGGTCGGGTTCTCGCCTAGTATATTAAAATTTACTTTCTTTTTTCTTTTTTTTTATGAAAAGGGGACAACGGGGGATTGTACAAGGAGCGTGTCCGTGTGTTCATTATGATGATGTCTTTCATACTTTTCCAGATACCCACAACGGGGGATCGGCCAAGAAGCGGCCCGGCACATTTAAAATTAATGATGATGATGATGATGTATGGTGTTTAATGGCGCAAGGGCCAAGTATGGCCAAAGAGCGCCATGCCAGTGTTTGTGAGTTTGTAGTGGAGCAATGAATTCTGCGAAGTAGATGAGGCGTGGCTGTAAAGGGGCCTAAAAATAATCGCTGTATAGTGCGTAAAATATACATGTACTAAAATCATGGCAATGACTAATGAGGTGTACCATGAAATTGAGAATGCATTGAGAAAGAAGAATACTATATTTAAAATATTTAAAATGCAGTAATTGGCAAGAAGCACTACTGCCTAAACAGAGCCCTTGAACCACAAGGGCCTGGAGGCATGTGCTATATATATATATATATATATATATATATATATATATATATATATATATATATATAAACTACTATCACAGCGGCATCCTCTGGAGAGAGGATGCGCTACGAACTAGTTGGGCTAATAACATGCAGGACCACATCGTTCAAAAATTTGACGACGGCTTTGGCATTAAAAAGCGGTTCTTCACCAAGAAACATAATGGGGTGAAGCGGGACATGATATTGGTACGCTTGTGGAAAATATTTCCTTCTTTCTGTTTCGGCTTCCCGGCACTCCACGAGGACATGGAGGACGGTCAGCCTTTCACCACATCTACCACAGGTTGGTGGTTCGTCACCAGTAAGCAAAAAATTGTGGGTGCCATATGTATGTCCTATTCTGAGACGACAGAATAGGACATCAGTTCGTCGTGTTTTCGTTATGGGAGGCCAGAAACCTAACTGTGGTTTAATGAAGTGAAGCTTATTATTTATTTCAGCATCCCACAAGCGTTGCCAGTGGCTTCGCAGTTTCTTTCGCAGGAAAGGCTTCAAATCTGTTGCAGGAACAGCAGTTGTAGGGTTAATAGCCTGAGATGTAACAGATGTGGCCATTTGATCTGCTCGAACATTACCCTCAATGCCTCTATGACCCGGCACCCAGCATATAATTATATGCCGGTTTGATATATACGCTCTGCATAGGATGGAATAGAGCTCAGTCAGTAAAGGATTTTTGTGTTTGCAGAGTGACATCAGGGCTTTCACGACGCTTAGGGAGTCTGTAAATATAATTGCTTTTTGAAGTTTTGATTTCCTTATATGGTTCACGGCCGACAATAGTGCATGGGCCTCAGCCGTAAAGCTACTCGTTTCCGGGTGCAGTACACCGGATTCCGAGAAGGATGGGCCGATGGCTGCATATGACACGCCGGTATGTGACCTAGAAGCGTCTGTGTAAAACTCTGCGCATGAGTACTTGGATTGAAGCTCTAGGAAGTGCATTTTAATGTGTGCCTCTGGTGCGTTTTTCGTAACCTCTACAAATGATGTATCGCAATCTATGAGTTGCCACTGCCACGGTGGTAACAGTTTTGCTGGAGCCATAAGACAATGTTCAAGAACAGGAACACCCATTTCCTCACTGAGGTTCCTCACGCGCAAAGAGAAGGGCTTTCTCGCTGCCGGTTGATTATGGAAGAGTGTGGTAGCGGTCACGTCATTTATAGTTGAATAAGAAGGATGTTCAGTGTTCGCGCGTCTGCTCAGAAAATACGTGAAACTGCTATATGAACGCTGCAGATGGAGTGACCACTGATTCGACTCTACATAGAGGCTCTGGATAGGACTTGTTCGGAAAGCACCGGTCGCGAGGCGGATTCCCAGATGGTGAACGGGGTCTAGTATTTTTAATGCACTTGGCGTTGCGGAATTATACACTATAGCTCCGTAATCGAGACGTGAGCGGACAAGACTTTTATAGAGGTTAAGCAGACACTTTCGATCACTACCCCAAGTCGTACGTGACAGAAGCTTTAAAAGGTTCAATGTCTTCAGGCATTTTGCCCTCAGATACTTAATATGAGGAATAAATGTAAGCTTGGAATCTAAAATAATGCCTAGAAACTTATGCTCGCTGCTCACAGAGAGCGCATCTCCTTTGATTTCTATACTGGGGACAGGCGTTATGCCTCTCTTGTTTGTAAAGAGTACGCAAGTGCTCTTCTGGGCGTTTACTTTAAAACCATTCTCATCTGCCCATTTGGACAATCTGTTTATTCCCAGCTGCGCTTGTCGTTCGCAGATGGCAATATTGCATGACTTAAAGGCTATCTGCACATCGTCGACATAAACAGAATAAAACATAGTGCGTGGGATGACTGTGTGCAGGGAACTAATTTTTACAATAAATAGTGTGCAACTAAGCACGCCCCCTTGTGGCACACCGGTCTCTTGGGTGAATGACTTCGAAAAAGCGTTACCCACTCTTACGCGGAATGTGCGATTAGATAGGTAACTTTCGATTGTATTTAACATGTTGCCACGGACATCCATCGCGGAAAGATCTCTGAGAATGCCGTAGCGCCATGTCGTGTCATAAGCTTTCTCTAGGTCGAGGAACACTGAAATACAGAACTGCTTATGTATAAAAGCGTCTCTAATATAAGACTCAATGCGAACAAGGTGGTCTGTTGTGGACATACCTTCCCTGAAACCACATTGGAAGGGGTCTAGTAATTTGTTATTTTCAAGGAAACAGATTAAGCGCCTGTTGATCATTTTTTCAAATAGTTTGCACAGACAGCTTGTTAGCGCTATTGGCCTGTAGCTGCTGGCTAGGGACGGGTCTTTGCCTTGTTTAAGCACGGAGATGACTATGGCCTCCTTCCACGAGGGCGGGATATACCCAGCCGCCCACATGGCATTGAAAAGAGACAGGAGTGTTTTCAGCGCTTCAGGATGCAGGTGCTTAATCATTTCATACATGACACGATCGCCGCCTGGCGCCGAGTTGTTGCAGCAAGTAAGAGAAGCTTTAAGTTCAACTAGGCTGAATGGGCAGTTGTAATCTTCATTTTGTGAACATTTTCGATCAAGGGGCTTTCGCTCTGCGTGTTCTTTGAATCTGAGAAATGCTTGTGTGTAGTGGGACGCACTGGATACATGTTCGAAGTGTTCGCCCAGACAACCTGCCTGGTCTTCCAGGCTCTCACCTTGTGTACTGACTAACGGTAAAGGGTGTACCTCCCGGCCTTTTAATTTATTTACTCGATTCCACACTTTTGTCTCATCCGTGTAAGAATTTATACTGGAGATGTACTTCTCCCAACTCTCCCTTTTAGCACGTCGACGTGTTCTTCTACCCTGGGACATTATTTGTTTGAAACTAATCAAATTTTCAGCAGTTGGGGAGTCGCGAAGTCGTCCCCAAGCTTTGTTTTGATTTTTCCGTGCTTGTTTACATTCTTCATTCCACCACGGGATGCGACGTTTATTCGTAAGTCCGTTAGTTTGAAGGATGCATTTCGTGGCAGCGTCAATTATTAAGCCTGTTATATACGCCACAGCGTCTTCTATATTAAAGGAGGCAATATCGTCCGTGCTTAAATATGTAAGTTCTCGGAAATGTTCCCAGTTAGCTGTCTCCACCTTCCATCGGGGAATGTGTGCCGAGCATCCATCTTGTTTTGTTAAGTTTAACATGATTGGGAAGTGGTCGCTCCCAAAAGGGTTTTTGATAACGGACCACTCCAGGTACGGGATTAGCGTACACGACACGATACTTAAATCTATGGAGGAGTATGTATTATGCGCCACGCTGTAGTACGTTGGCTCTTTCTTATTTAGTATACATGCTCGTGAGGAAAACAGAAAGTTTTCAATCAGGCGACCTCTCGCATCGCAACGAGAGTCTCCCCACAAGGTGTTATGTGCATTTAAATCTCCGACAACTATGTATGGAGCAGGAAGTTCATCTATGTAATTTTGAAATTCCGTTTTATTAAGTGAATAGCTGGGAGGGATGTATATTGAACTAATAGTGATTAGCTTGTCAAACAACACCCCTCGGACAGCAACTGCCTCTAGGGGCGTATGAAGTTTTAATTCCCGGCAGGCAACACCTCTGTCTACTATGATAGCCACACCACCGGATACACAACAGTGTCATCGCGGTCTTTGCGAAAAATAGCGTATTGTGTGAGAAAATTTGTTTGTGTACATTTCAGGTGCGTTTCTTGAACACACAGCACCTTAGGGTTAAACCTGTGTAGGATGTCTTTAACGTCATCGAGGTTGTGAAGGAGTCCTCTGACGTTCCACTGTATTATTTGTGTATTCATCGTGGGAATGTTTTTTGTGCTGTGTGTTTAAGAGAGAGCAGTTACTTCACAGAGCCCTTGTCGGGCCCTGTGATGCGGGCTTTTTCTTGTTTGGAGCGATCGCGAGATTCTCGCGGCTCCTTTGGCGCTTGCGGCGCTGTCTGGCAGGTTGTTGTGTCCATCGCCTCTTGCGAGGCGCTGGACACGCGCTCTTGCGAGCGGTTGTTTTGACGGGAAGGCCTCGTTTCGAGGGACGAGGCCCTTGAGGCCACCAGCCCGGAGGTTGATGGCCCCTTCTGCTGGGGTGGCGGAGCAGCGCTAGCTGCAGCCGCCGGGGGGGCGGATGGCGTCACTGCCGGCTCACTGTGTGTGGGCCGGACAGCCGCCGGAAGCCGTTGCGACGCTGCCCCCTGACGCGCCACTTCGGCAAAGGTTTTCTTTGGCAGGTAAGATACCCGCCTGCGTGCCTCCTTGAACGTTAGATTTTCCTTTACTTTAATTGTTACAATTTCTTTTTCTTTTTTCCAGGATGGGCACGACCGCGAGTATGCGGCGTGCTCCCCATCACAGTTCACACAGTGGAGAGAGTTTTCGCATGATTCAGAGAGATGTTCAGTTGCACTGCATTTCGCACAAGTCTGACGGCCTCGGCAGTTCTGCGAACTGTGGCCGAATCTTTGGCATTTAAAGCATCGAAGAGGGTTTGGCACGTATGGCCTGACACGTAATTTTATGTATCCGGCTTCAATGGTCTCGGGTAGAACACTAGAACCAAAAGTAAGAATTATATGTTTTGTCTTTAGCTCCTTACCATCGCGCCTCATCTTGATTCGTTTTACAGTCAAAACATTTTGTTCTTTGAATCCTTCCAAAAGTTCATCTTCGGTGAGCTCCAACAGGTCGTCATCAGAAATAACACCGCGGGTGGTGTTCATGGTGCGGTGCGGGGTCACAGTTACAGGAAAGTCTCCAAACGACACTAGATTCTGTAGTTTATCATGCTGTTTCTTATCACGGAGTTCCAGGAGGAGGTCACCACTGGCCATCCTCGTCGCCTTGTAACCTGGTCCTATAGTCTCTGTCAGAGTCTTTGCAACGATAAAAGGTGAGATCACTCTCACGGTCTTTTCAGTTTTCTCACTGTGTACCACGTGGTAGCGTGGAAAGTTCTCAACTTGTCGGCCAAAAAATTTAAAAACTTCTTCGGTGCGCCCCCTCTTTTGGGGGCGATCAGAAAGCGCAGGAAAAGAACTAGCCATGCAAATATTGATGTTTCGGCAGAAACGCCAGCCACCCACCATGGAGTCCTACTAGGGGACGCTGCAGTGCCTGTAAACATAGGCCCTGCAGACGCCAGCTGTACGTCACCACTATAACCGAATATGAAATAACCTAGGCAGGTTACTCACACAGGGTTAACCCTCGCTGCCAAGAAGATCGGAAGGAATATAGAAGAGAGGAGAAGACAGGAAAGATTGAAAGTGAGAGGGAAAGACGAAGATTGGAGAGGGAGACAGGAAAAGGCAACTACCGATTTCCCCCGGGTGGGTCAGTCCGGGGGTGCCGTCTACGTGAAGCGGAGGCCAAAGAAGTGTGTTGCCTCCACCGGGGGGCCATAGAGGTCCAAAACTCCCGGCATCGGCTCAACCCCCAGGATCCCCTTTTCCCCGGACACGGCTAAGCCACGCACGGTTAAGCGTGGGAGGGTCCGACTCTCATGTGCTCAGGTCCGTGGTGTCGCAACACACCAAACGCCTGCTGACGCAGACGCCCCTGCGGGGACATTTAAAATTAAGAAATATAAGCCGATGTAACATTTGCCACATTGTGTAGAACGGGTGAGCGAGAGGACATGTGCGCGTCAGTTTCTTTTACGCCAAGCAAGAAGGAAGGAAATTTAGAGCCTTGCATTACCCGCTTCATGAAAGCTTCGCTTCACATGCCCTCATCATCGCGGCAAAATCTGAAGAAATAAAGCTAAAAACTTCATTTGTTACCACCTCGACGGGTGCAGAACTTGCGGCACTCCGTGATGCACTCGATTTCATTAATCAGGAACCACCACAACAATGGACAGTTTTTAGCGATTTCAAGGCAGCCCTTCAGTGCATACAAAGCCCAATGCGCCACGGACCTAATGAACAACTGGCCTCAGAAATACGAGAGATATATCATCGCAGCCATGACAAGGGACACAACATAGTCTTTTAATTGCTTCCAGGACATTGCAACATCAGCGGGAATGACCAAGCCGACGAAGCCGCCCGATCTGCACATGAGAGTGGTCAATGTGTCTTGATTCCACTTTCGCGAACAAACGCTGCGGCTGGGCTGCGATTGATGTCCCGTGAATGTGCTTTGCCCGTGTCGTTCGCGTTCGTTGTCTCCGAATGTACGGATGCATCTACCGCCTGGATTACCAAGACGTGAACTGACCACGCTGTACCGTCTGTGGCTAGGCGTTGCATTTACAAAATCATACGCCGTCCTTATTGGAATGGCCAACAGCCCCACGTGCGACATGTGCAACAGCGATGAGACGCTCTAACACATTATCTGCGTCTGCCCGAGCTATAATGCCGAAAATGCAAGTGTTGTGCAGAGTGCTGGACCAATTGGATAATCGTCCACTAACGGAACTAAATGCTTTAGGTCAATGCTCCGAACAAACATCCGCGCTGAAGGCCTTGCTCGCGTTACTAAGTAAGGTTCCTGCGGTCTACGGGCGTCCTCGATAGACGTTAAGAACGCCGCCCCCTACCGCTCTATAGTGTGAGCGGTTTGTTTGTGCACGTCTCTCTTTCTCTCTGTCGCCCCTTCCACTCTCTTTCTCTTTATGCCCCCCTAATTCTTCCCCCCGTGCAGGGTAGCCAACCGGAACTACCTCTGGTCAATCTCCCTGCCTTTCTATGTATTCTTTCTCTCTCACACATATATATTCAATGTTTGCGTGCGATCTGCGCATTTTTTTTCTATTAAAGAAAAATGTTATAGCCTTCTTCACGAGGGAATATTTAACCTTGACGAAGAGAGTGTTGTGTAAAATTACATGTTCTTGGCGCCCGCAGATGTGGCGACTGAAACACCAGAGATATGCGCAATGGCTTACTCTAATATGCATAATAATGGCTGACGTCCCAAAGCTGCACTGTGCATGTACGCTGTTACTGGGCTCTAGGTTAACTTAGACCTCTTTTAACGTACACAGATTTATGTACGTCTAAGTAATCCGTGAGATAAAAAAGAAGAAAAAAAAAAAAGCACGCGGGCGTTTCTGTACCCGTGCACTCGCATCGAAATAAGGCCGCCACGACAGGGATTTAATCCCGCGACCTCGAGCTTACCGTGGCGAGTATTATGCCTCTGTTGCGGGCATTGCTTTCGGTGCTGTCGCGAACCAGGGCTACTAGCTATCATGAAAAGGACCTCAGTGCAGAAGACGAGCATTATGTTTTGTTGTGTCTAAAAGTTTGCTCTGAAACGTCTAAAAGTTCGAAATGTAAATGGCACCCACATGTTTTTCCTTCAGCAGATACTGCTTCGAGATGTTATTAATAAGCACGCTACCAATGACAGAACCCCTTTGTTATTTTTTCTTATGGTCTGTTTCTGTTTATGAAGAAATAAAAAATGTTACGAAAAAAAAACCATTATGCGGAGAGACGAAGACGCAGTTTGCACGACAAACTGCAAACGGTAACTTATAGGTAATTACGCATTTTTGTTACTTAACTTTTTTAACTGTATACCGAGTATGAGGAATGTATGCTGTAGACTTAAAAGCGCATAGTTCTCCAATGTCAGTGTCGCTAAAGAGATTGTGCTTCAGTGCACATTCTCAATTAAAAATGATTTAAACCCGCTATCTGTACACGTGATTTCTGAAAGAGCAAATACCGTCGCGGATGCCAACGCCACACAGATAGCACAACTCATTTCCGCGAACGACTCGACACCGCAAGTTAGAGCGTCGGTCATGTATTTATCTTAAGAAAATGCTCGGCCCTTGGCCACAACAATGTTACAAAGAAGAACGCTTGTAAAACAAAGTTAATCTCTCTCTCTCTCTCTCTCTCTCTCTCTCTCTCTCTAAAAATCTGCTTGAAACAAAGCACTATCATGGGTTTGTATTGAAGCATGTGTCCAGGTGCACTCTAATAGTCCATATCTTATAATATAGCCGATTATACATGTCCCAGAAATGTTTAAGAATAAGTTCGTTATTCAATTATGTATAGTTATGAAGTATATGTGCAGTTATGTGTAGTTACGTTGACCCACTTGTTTACGTACACCGTCTGTATTTCTGTGCCTTCCTTTCACTTAATTGGGACCGCAACTTTGCATGTGTTCGTGTGACTCTTTTCAGTGTCTTGTAGTGCTTCTTGCGCTTTGCTTTTCGGTTCGCTCTGTGACAAGTATTAGCTGGCCCCACCTAAAGCGTTGCCAACTTCGACCTTTATGTTCACGCTATTAAGAAAAAAGAAACGCCTTTTCGCTCTGAGGCATGACATCGCACAAGTGATGTCGACACCGTGTGCCACCAAATAAGGACGGTAACAAGCAGCAAATGGCGCTTATTAGCGTTCAGGATTATGTGACGTCATGTGTGACAAGCGTGAGCTTGGCACAGCCCGCGAATATACGCAAATTGCCTCGAGCGGCCAGTCGCGCGTCAATTTTGCGTGTATTCGCGGGCTTCTTTGACACTCGGAATAACACTTTTATGTAGCACGTACGTATTGAGCAACAGAAAGCTATGTCGGGAGTTTTTCATGTTTCTCTACAATTTTCTCATTGACACTTTTCATCTAACTATAATATTTGAAAAGTTGATTAATTAATGACATTTTTCATGTAACTATAATATTTGAAAAGTTGATTAATTAATTAAGACTAATTACGTAATTAGGCGAAATGCAAAAAATAATCTGACTATCTCCAAGCGACGGCAAACAACAATACGTAGGTTCTGTCCAGCTACGTGGCATTTTCATATTTTTAAAGTTTGGCCTAAGTTACGTGAAACACCCTATGTCACAGCTGTAAATATAATTTTATGAGACTGAGTGACATTTGAGAATGAGGGCTTCACATCCTGTTATACGCATAACGTACTACGCTGAATGTAGCACTCGCTATACATTCAGTACGTAAAAATTAGTTACATATCGTAAATTTACTATCTGATGGTTGCAACCTGTCTTTCAAGTTGCATCCACTTCTCCATGTAATCCACATGCCAGTCTTTTTTTTTTTTTTTTGCCTCGTTTAGAAAAAAAAAAAAAAGAACTACATAGGAACATAGGATCAAACTAGATTCAACCTCGAGCACATTTATTTGGAATCAGAGTCTGCCCCATTTATCTGAAAAGACAAGCCCAGGTGTGCAGCCTTGAGTAGCTGGCTATGAAATATTTGCAGCCGTCTCGATTTGCAAGATCGCAGGTATACACATAAAGCATTTCTGCAAGCGCTATTTCTGTCTATTTCTTATGATAACGTATACAGTTGAGATAATCATTTCCAGCTGCACAAACAAAACGCAGCTGCCATTTGCGCTATTTGTCTCATGCGAGAAAAAACAAAATGGCTTCGCAGATAATGCATCCGCGTTCCAATCGAAAGGTGCTGTTGGTACTTCTGCCTGTACGACCATCATATTCTTCACCTAAATGCCAGGCTGCGGGGCGAAGTCGATAGGAAATTTAACTTTTTCGAGAATTCTGTGCCCCGAATACGTATATGCTGTCGTTCAGCTGCGCAGGAACGGAACGACCGCTGTCACTGTGCATGTAACGTGAGAGTTCCAAGTAAGCATCTGAATGGCTTTCTTCTTTTCTTTTTCGCTTCGTTAAGCGTGTGTTGGAGTCGGAAGACGGTCAGATGGAATTGCGCGCCACTGGAGTGGAGCCAAGAGCGCAAGGCAAAAAAGAAAAAAAGAACACCTCGGCAGAGGGAGAGCATTGTCTTTCCGCAATACAAGCGCTCACTCGTGACAGCCAAGCTCTCTTGTAGACGTCTGACATTCCACGGCATCAAACGGGAGAAGCATAGGTATAGGCTGGCGAAACTGTACCAGCCCCTATCTGGTTTTATTCTCTGGAATGGCAGATATCGGTTTGCGGCAGGGCTTTCTATGCAGAAACACCTCTCTGTCAGTTCATGAAGCTATACAGCCAACGGTGGTCTCCTTAATCGAGTAGAAATTCGTTATTAATAAATTATAGTCTCAAGATCATACAGCTGTGGTCGAAGTATGGTCAAGCATAAGTGTATAAGTGCTGGCAACTTGGTGTTGTATTGTGAAGGATAGAACAGCTTCCCGTCTTCTTCACGCATTTCTAAGAGAGAATGGTTTGAGCTACATGTGGTAGCTGCACGCTGTAGGAGACTCTCAGGGGAAGAAATTGCGGGCCTCGATCGCCAGGCTAAACCCACCTGTTGCTACAATCTACCACCACGAAACAACACCAGCTCTTTACAGTGGTCATGGTGTTTCGTCTAGCATTCTGTTAACAAATATCCGGCGTTAGAGGCTTAGTGGTGTAGGCATACTATAAACCAAAATGTCCGAGCGCGTGCTTTTCGTGCAAAGGCTTTTCAATGCTGCTCGTGTCATCAAAATTTTTTTTCGCAATAACTCCAGACTTACAAGATTACCTGCCTTCATCGCCTAAAACATTTACTCTGCCGATAAGGAGGAGGAGGAGGAGGATGGTGCAACGGCCGTGTATCTATCCTTGCAAAAGTTGCCTGCAATTGCTCTGCCCCAACACCACCTATGAAACGCGGTACGATCTGAAGCCCGTCACAGTTCCCCTAGTAACATCAGCTGCCGATTAAAATAGAGGAAGACGTGGAGGTCTTGGGAACTGCCGATAAGTTCACAAGACATTGCACCTCTTCCTCTATCTTTATTTCTGTTCTTCTTCTTCTAGGGCCTTTCGTTAGCTTCGTTTCATTCCCTGCAGAGTAGAATGTAGGCAAATATAAGCTGGCTAAACACTATGCCTTTCAATAAAGAGCTTTCTCTATCTCTCTCCACCTTCTGCCTTGCGTATCACGCTGTTTCATCCTTGATCAAGGTCAAGCAAGCAAGAAACAGTACCAGCTGTTACGCACGAAAAGAGGTCCATGAATACCGAATTTGGTTACTGCAGAATGGTTACTGCACATATTTAACTTTTGAGTGAATACATGAGTCACAGAAGCCACGCTTGCATCCTCCATCGCTAGAGTTTCTTATCAGTTTCAGTTCGAGTTTCATAGCGGGCACAGAGGCGGAACTGGGCCCATATTTTGTAATGCCCCATTTCATTTGCCATTCTTTTTATCACGTGGCGCGCCGAGTGACCAATTCTAGCGATAACGGCGGCCTGTGGATCGTGACCGAATCAATGACGAACGGTGCAAAAAATCTGGTAGGCTGTATCATGGACACAGCGGCAGTGGGGCACGGAAAAACGTCTTACGCGTGCTGCTGAGGGTGTGTGGTCACTAGGGTACAGAGGTGACGAAACCAGGGCCGGTACTTTGTAGCGATGCCTTTCCGGTAATAATGCCTTTTCGCGCTTATCGCGCTTTGTTAGTGGTCGGAGCGACGGTCCGCTCGCGCTATCAACGGGATCAGCCAGCCGTGAGCGGTGGATGATAAGACTAATATGGGCACCGTTCACTGTTCAGATGGCGCTACGACATTTCATGTTTCGCCCCAGTATTGCCGACGCCGGCTGCTAGAGAGGCTATGAAAATGATACGCCATTCCGAACGACAACGGCTTCCTTATCGTCACTCGTTTGAGAGGTATGCCCTGCGCTTTGACGATATCAAGCTCACAATTGTTCCCGCTGCTCATATCGATTGTGAACGCGTGCTATCATATGCAGAGCATGCGCACTTTGATATTTTCACAACTCGGACAGTCTTCTTTCGTGATAAGCGATCGAAACTATCACGGCTAATGTATACAGCGTATCTCCAGTTTTGCTGGTTTTGACACTGGCCGTCCCAAAGCTTCACTTGTAGTGGCGCATAGATCGCGCGCAAACTGCAATGCACGGTGCCTATAGGATAAGTCATAAGGCATCGCTACAAAATCGCGGCCCAAATGCACAAGTGACATTTATTTACGCATCAGAAATCTTACATGCTTAACTTCAGCAAGTGGGGATCCTACGGTCTAAGCTTGCAATCATGATGCTCGCCCCCTATTCGTAGTGGGCCCGCCACTGACAATGGTGGTGAGTGCAAATAATTGGCATCCCTCTGTCTTGCTGCCAAAATTTCTTTACCATTTCTGGTTCGCCATTTTCGGACTTGATACGTGTCGAACACGCGAGCGCCATAGCCAAGCAAGTGTGAAATTTCTGCAAGAAATAGCACACTTCTCCCTATAACTCCTGATAAGCACAGGCTTGAGTTTGATGCATTATGGCTGCGACTACTCCCTCTCGGATCGACAAAGGTACAGCCAAGCTATATGCCTCTCAAAACACCAAGGAAGAAGCGAAATTTAGCTCCAATTGTGTCATGCGTTAAGGCAATAGGTAAGGTTAAGTGCAGTGACCATAGGTTAGTGAGGTCTAGGATTTCTCTCAATTTGAAGAGAGAGAGAGTGAAATTAGTCAAGAGGAAACAGGCCAACCTAGAGGCAGTAAGGGTAAAAGCAGACCAATTCAGGCTGGTGCTCGCAAACAAATATGCAGCTTTAGAACAGGAAGATGAAGATAACATAGAGATAATGAACGAAACCGTAACTAGGCTGATCTCAGAAGCAGCAATTGAAGTGGGAGGTAAAGCACCAAAGCAACCTGTAGGGAAGCTCTCCCAAGAAACAAAGGACCTAATAAAGAAACGACAAAACATGAAAGTGTCCAACTCAAGAGATCAGATAGAATTCGCTGAACTGTCAAAACTGATCAACAAGAAGAAAGTAAGGGATATTCGAAATTATAACGTGGGAAAAATTGAGGAAGCCATAAAATATGGACGCAGCATGAAATCAGTAAGAAGAAAACTAGGCATAGGACAAGGCAAGATGTATGCACTGAAAGATAAGCATAGTAATATCATCAGCAATTTCGATGACATAGTAAAAGCAGCAGAAGAATTCTATACTGACCTGTACAGTAGCCAAAACAACCAAGCTTCTTCCATTCGAAATAGTGATGAACCGGATACAGAAGCTCCTTCTATAACTAGCGATGAAGTTAGAAGGGCCTTGAAAGACATGACCAGGGGAAAAGCGCCTGGAGAAGATGGAATAACAGTAGATTTAATCAAAGATGGAGGAGATATCATGCTTGAAAAGCTTGCGGCCCTTTATACGAAATGCCTCACAACTTCAAGTGTACCAGAGAGCTGGAAGAACGCCAACATTATACTTATCCATAAGAAGGGAGACGTTAAAGAATTGAAGAATTACAGACCCATTAGCTTGCTTTCAGTATTGTATAAAATATTCACCAAGATAATTTCCAATAGAATCAGGACAACACTTGACTTCAGTCAACCAAGAGAACAGGCTGGCTTCAGGAAGGGATATTCTACGATGGACCATATCCATGCCATCAATCAGGTAATCGAGAAATCTGCGGAGTACAATCAACCTCTCTATATGGCTTTCATAGATTATGAAAAGGCATTCGATTCAGTAGAGATATCAGCAGTCATAGAGGCATTGCGTAATCAAGGAGTGGAGGAGGCATACGTGAATATCTTGGCAAATATCTACAAGGATTCCACAGCTACCTTGGTTCTCCACAAGAAAAGTAGAAAGATACCTATCAAGAAAGGGGTCAGGCAAGGAGACACAATCTCTCCAATGCTATTCACTGCATGCTTAGAAGAAGTATTCAAGCTCTTAGACTGGGAAGAATTAGGAGTGAGGATCGATGGCGAATATCTCAACAACCTTCGGTTTGCAGATGACATTGTCCTATTGAGCAACAATGGAGAGGAATTACAACAAATGATTGAGGACCTTCATCGAGAAAGTGCAAGAATTGGGTTGAAGATGAATATGCAGAAGACAAAGATAATGTTCAATAGCCTGGCAAGCGAACAAGAATTCAGGATCGCCAGTCACCCTCTAGAATCTGTAAAGGAATATGTTTATCTAGGTCAATTACTCACAGGGGACCCTGATCATGAGAAAGAAATTTACAGAAGAATAAAATTAGGTTGGAGTGCATACGGCAGGCATTGCCAAATCCTGACTGGGAGCTTACCACTGTCGTTGAAAAGAAAAGTGTACAATCATTGCATTCTACCGGTGCTAACATACGGGGCAGAAACTTGGAGGTTAACAAAGAAGCTCGAGAACAAGTTAATGACCGCACAAAGAGCAATGGAACGAAAAATCTTAGGAGTAACGTTAAGAGACAGGAAGAGAGCGGTGTGGATCAGAGAACAAACGGGGGTAGACGATATTCTAGTTGACATTAAGCGGAAGAAATGGAGCTGGGCAGGCCATGTAATGCGTAGGATGGATAACCGGTGGACCATTAGGGTTACAGAATGGATACCAAGAGAAGGGAAGCGCAGTCGAGGACGGCAGAAAGTCAGGTGGGATGATGAGGTTAGGAAATTCGCAGGCGCAAGTTGGAATACGCTAGCGCAAGACAGGGGTAATTGGAGATCGCAGGGAGAGGCCTTCGTCCTGCAGTGGACATAAATATAGGCTGATGATGATGATGATGATGATGATGGTGTCATGCGTGGCGCGACAACAGCGCGACCTGAGTACGTGACACATGAATGATCTTGTTTCCTCTATATATATAGAGCGATACCAAAGTAAGGCACGCATGGTTACAAATGTATAAGCGATAATACTGTAATACGTTTACGTTACACGCGGTTTTAGCAAGCGACCCGATATGCAGACCGAACTGAAAGACGTTTCACGTATAAAAAGGTAACATGAAAGGTAACCGTTACAAAATATGGCTCCTATACTCAAAGGCGATTGTAGCCGTAATCTCGATTGTCATTCTCTCCTCAGCGTCTCAATTCAGAGTACGTGCATTCTACTTCGCGCTTCCTATTCAACGCCACCGTCTTAATTATGCAACGTTTCTTGATGAGGACGATGGGAACTGGTGCTCACTGTCAAAACATGTCTAACGCGAACGTCAGGGAAAACACATAGTGCCGTCGACACACGTATATTGTGCTGATAAACGCACAGACGCACGCACGAAAAAAAGGAGAAAAATAGAGAAATGCCAGACTGCAACGGTGTGCTTTCAGAACTCACTTCATCAAGGGTTACCTTTACGATAAGGTGTTCACTAAAAAGCGATCACACGTATCCTTGGGTCTCCGCCGCACTTAACGCTCGGAACCGATAATCTATAGCCACGTCACTTGCTTATCTGTGGTCGCGGGGCGGGTATGGCACCCTCGATATTCTCATTATGAAAGTCTCGCCGTCTGCGATGCGTCACATTATGAAGGTACTGAATGATACACGACATTGGAAGGCAATATTTATCAATGGTCTCATAATGCGCGCGCCACACGCCTATTCTATGTTCACGCAAATATTATTATACTTTACCCAGGCTAAATGAATTGAGCAGAAATCCGCAAGGTGCAGAAGGCAACACGAAATTGAAATTTTCTATCCAACTGCAAGCGTTCCACAGTTTTCTGGTGGGAGGCAAAATAGAACGTTTTTAACCGCACTTACGCGGACGATAGAGTCATTGACACATTAACAATAATCATCTTGTCTCCCGCTGACAAAGAGAGTATATAAGGAAAGCGAAAGCGCTATAGGACAAGCGCCACAAGTGACGACTTGCAGTGTTCGCTGCTGGCGCTTGTGCTGTCTACATACGAACGTATAAAGGCGCACTCACCGGTTCGCGAATTTTATCGGCTGGCAGGCTCAGCAGTCCAAAAGCTCGGGCGGCGAAAAACGGCGCGCGTCGCCTCCCCACCTCTCGGACGTATTGCAGGGGGAAGTGAACAGCAGGCTGAGCGCGGACCCGCGGCGTTGTTCCTCTTCGTATAGACGGCGGAAAACGGACGCGTGTACAGGATGCTGAGTCGGAGAAAAAAAAAAAAGAAAGGACAGCGCTGCTGCGCAATGGGGTGGGTGTTCTTGAGATACGGCCGCTTCCTCTGTCATCCAGCCAACAGCTTCGACGCTAGCGCACGCCGGCGCTTTCGCTCTGCCGCGTCGCGGACGACCTATAGCTGCTGGCGTCGTGCGCACGCGGCGCGAACTCCGCTACCTTGCCGGCCCACCTATGTCGAGTCAGCGCTGTGACGCGTCATGCCTCCGCGGCCAAGCAGCCGCTCGCGCCCGAGGATCGCTGCCGAGACCGCACGCATGATACTCCGCGCGCGCGGCTCGCCTTAGCGCGTTTTTACGCTGGCGACGACGCGGACGATCGTCGAGCGAGCGCTCGCGAGGTATCGCCACGGCGCGGAAGGTGCCAGCCAGCCATCGAAACCGGAGAAGTGGGTCGCGTTTACCCAGACATCACCAGTCGCCGCTCGGTTCCTCAATGTGTGACACTGATCTTTTCGCGATGCACGACAACGGGCGTTTCTGCCTCCGGCCGGTCTGACGCGCGTGAGATCGCCGCGTACTGTTTTTGATACGAACCGCACTTCGATAGTGGAATGCGGTTGCTGAGCGCTACCGGCGTTTCCTTGCCTCCCCCCCCCCCCCCCTTTTTTTTTTTTGCGTGTTTATAACTTTATGCGCGAAAAAGAGTGCTCTACGAAGCCTGTGTTACGTTTTAGGAAAAGGGAAACAATGAAAAAGAAAAAAAGTGTAGTAAAAATTATGATAAGTGAAACATCTAAAATATATGTCGCGCCTCGAACAACTATCGAGACTCAGAAATAGCACAAGTTTCTTTCTTCGTTATTGTAGGCTATTTTGATTTTGCAACATATAAGGGGGGTGGGGGGGGGGGGAGGGTACGCCCTTACAATGAGATGGCTTGCTGAGACAGTGCTGAGACAGTGGGCATGCTCAGGCCAGTATAGCTTGCTGCATGCAGCAGTAGGGCAAACGCAGCAGCTGAGCGTCGCGTTCAGCTGTCCGCATAAATCACTTTCGCCTAGAAAAAGACCTCCCAGCTGATTCACATTCAAAGGATCCACTTGTATGCGTCAGTTCCCAGCTGCTAGCGAAACGTATGTCTGCTCAATTGCGTCTCCTTTTTTCTTTCTTTTTTTTTTTTTTTTTTTTGGGGGGGGGGGGCGTTTTTAGACGCTACAAGTACTTCATTATTGAGCGTTTCAGTCCTTCCTACTCATAATTCCTATCCGCTGATGTTGTGCATTAGCTAAGTACATGGGAAATTTGACTATAAAGGCCTGTTATTTGATCACGATATTTGACAAAAAGAAGTTCAAAATAATAAAAAAAAGCGGCAGAATCCATCTCACGATCAATGTCGACGCTAATTCTGTTTGCATTGAGGCAATGTAGCGACACCGCCGAAACGCGTCATGCGTGAGGCGTGCACTGCGCAGCCGGGCTCCTGTCTAGCGCTCTTTCCCTCTGGACACGCTGCGCTATCAAGCGCGCACCGCCACGAAATTCGCGCGTCTGAATATATAGTCAGACAACATTGTCCGGATATATATGACGCGGGTTCGATTCCGCCCAGAAGCGGATAAATTTTGAAGGATATATATATATATATATATATATATATATATATATATATATATATATATATATATATATATATATGTGTGCACTTGTTGAGGACGCACGTATGGGAAAGAAACGATCCTTTATTTTCTACGGCTCGGTCGGGGTCCTGTCTTCGTCCGGGCGATGTCCGGACCCCGCCGAGCCGTAGCAAATAAAGCATCGTTTCTTTCGTAGCACAAAGGCCGGATCCCGGCCGAAACGTAGGAAATAAACCATTGTTTCTGTCGTACGTGCGTCCTCAACTTACAGGTGCCTAATCAACTACCGGATCCCGGCAGACTGCCACTGTATATATATATATATATATATATATATATATATATATATATCCATAGTCTAAAGGGTAGAGCCCTTTACTCCTTTACCCTTTAGAGTCAGTACCCTTTAGACACTGCATGGACTACCCAGGGATCCAAGTTGGCGTGAAAGAGGTTAGATACGGACAAGACAGCTATAAAGACAAACATACCGCAAACTGGGTCAAGTTCCCAAAGATTGCTCATCGCATTCAAATAAGGTCGATGAGGCGTTAAGAAGGAAAGCAAAAATTTACTAAAAGAATTCATGCACGAGCACTTAAGTTGCGAGTTTATGCAAGACTATGTGGAATAAGCCCATTTAGGTGGGTGGTGGCTCAAATAAACAATAAAGTTTAATTACCCCACTAAGCACACATTAAAATCATCTCCATTTACTGTGCTATAAGCGCAATAAGAAACAAATCAACTAATTTGAATGTCTACAGCGAACCAAATGAATACTGAGTTTCGCGCTGTGAAGATGAGAAGCTGCTGTGTCAAGGAATGAATTAACTAACAATCGCGCGGGCAGAAACTGCAAGCGCCGCTGCATGTCATCGCTAATGCATGCATGGCTCGCAAATATTTGGTTCGGCTTGTACTTTGGTGCTGATGTCATGCGTTTGTGATAAAAAAAATCACAAGCGCTGCTCACGACGTGGTCACTGTCCTTTACGGATGATTAAAGGTTCCATACGTGATCAACAGGCATACCGAAGGAGAACTTCGTTTGTAATTTTATCCCGACATAAAAAACTGGTGCTATAAGCTTCCAGCAACGAGTTATTCTTTGCGTAGTGGCTGATTTCAACTGTGCAATTACGATGTGCCAGTAATAATTTAGAAAGTTATGTTATTATATTATATTATTAAGTCATCATATTAGTGATTATCACATAAATTCCGATGTCCGCCTCTGCTATCAAGCTTGGTCAAAAATGACTTTCCTTGGAATTCTCTACTTTTTTTAATAATCATAGACAGTCCGTCGCTGAAACACGTGGTATACCTGCTTCATACCGCTTGTTTTTTTATTATTATTTTACATACTAAAAAAATCACCTGTGGCAGATAACGGAACTCTAGTCTTTGAGCTGAATTACTCCAAGAGGCGCGAGAAATCAACATGCATAATAGACTAATTAACGAGATTTCACTTAGTAAGTGTTTAACTAATTAGTTTACGGCACATACAATTCACGAATTGTATCCGGTGAGTTCGCAAGGCGATATATCAACATAAACCGCATTCTGAGGATGACACCTGTTTCGAGATATTAATTCCCAAAGGACTGGAATTCGCAAGCTCGTGTTCAGTATTATAACGCCATATATACTCGTATAATTTCTTCCGGTGTGGGGGGGGGGGGTAAACTTGACCTGGGGTGGGGAAGGTGAGGGGGAGAGGGAGGGCTGGGCAAGCTGTGTACTCACACAGAAATTTCGAAGGAAGGGGGGGGGGCACGTTCTTGGTCTGCAACCCCCCCCCCCCCCCCCCCCCCCCCCCTGCCGCATATAACCACTGAGTCACCACGATGAGTTTTCCCGGCATTTCGGAACAAGGCTGCAGCGCAGATGACACGCTGCGGATATCCAGATTTCCTGATATCCAGATCACCCTGCACTCTGATGCAGTATAGTGCATGCTGTGTACGCGTGATTTTTAGAAGCTGTAACTCTGGATTAATTAAGAATGGGAATAGTTCTACGGCAGCAACGACTTTATTTGGCCTGGTTTCGTACAACCAGCACACATGCTCGCTAGAAAACTTAAGTTGTTTATCTAGAAATCCCCGCGAAACTTCCTGCTGTGCTTCACTTAGATTTCTTTAAATCATTCGTTAGAGTTGCTGTTTCGGCGACTGAGTGGATTCTCAATTTTCTGCCCTCCATAGCTAAATGCTAAACTCGCCAGCTTTTAAACAGAGCATCACTACGTGACCCATACTACTGGACGGACGTTTGAACGCGCATCACCATGCAAGTATCAATCGGCGTGAATCCCCACAGAAATCCCGGGCTCCACTTCCCGGCGTGTGTACAAGGAAGCGATGGCATCCTCTTTTCGAACTACTAAGAACTATCCATGCAAGCCTCTCCATTCTTTTCATAGTGCGTCTCGCAAATGCGGTTATTGGGCCGGGTAATAATAAATTACAATATTGTGTTGTGGACTTTAACGATCGAGGAATGTTGTCCAACCCTTCTCCATCAACAGACACATTTTGCGCGTGGGAGAATGAAAGTGACGTTAATGAAGCAAGGACCCGATCAGCACTAAACACTACCAAAAAAGTAGATGCAGCGAAAGAGTAGCAAGGGATCTCTGAGTCAACTTGATGGAGCAGGCGGCCGGCTTACCTATCCGAGGCGCTGGAACGGTGCGCACTTCGAACACGTCCGCCCGTAAGCGTGTCGCCACAAGGGACCCGCAGATATACCCGCAGGTTTTTGTGTATCTACCAGCGTGAACTCAGTACGCGCAATGGTGAAGGTAGGAAGCTCACGATTACCGAATAGACATTCCGAAGACCCCAACGAAGACGACAGTCGCGGAGCGGCAGCAGCAGACGACGGCGGTGCAGACGACACGACGGTAGCTCCGCCTGCCAGCACCGTGGCGGGGCTTTCCATGAGCGGGCTTGCTCGCCCTTCGGGTATGCAGCCCACGCAGCCAGCGACGGCGGTAGTTCGCCGAGCTGTCACGCCGGGTGACTGTACCGCGGCGCCGTCGCTTAAAAGCGATGATTGTGCGTAGCCGAGGTCAGTGAATGACTAACGGCGGTTTGCTATCTGCGTGTTGTGATAAAATGCCCGCGGCAGGATAAGTGCCCTCCGTTCGGAAGGGGTGGTGGTGCTGACAATCGATTACTAAATGATACGATGCTGTAACGAGAGCGCATACAAAAAGCTCTGTTCTTGCGGTGCGCTTTCGTTAGCGCACAGTCTTTCGTCACGTGTTTGGAACACGCGGGATGGTCATTAAGAGTAAAATACCGTCGAGGCACCCCTGTTAACCACCCCCCCCCCCCCCTCCTCCCTTCTCCGCTCTCTGTGACATTAGAACAGGGCGATGTGGATGGGGAGGATATTATACGGTATGCTCTATTTTCGGCTGTCAAGACATTGTAACTCAGTAAATCCCCCATCCACCCCCTCGCTTGTAGGGTCATTGCTATCTCGAAATCAGCCAGAGTCCTTTGCAACGCGTACGCATTCTAAATCGTAGCACGAATGAACGAGTGGGTCTGGACAGTGTGTGGAAGCAAACAGCTAGACGAGGCGGTCGACTGCAATTTGGCAGCGCGCCCGTTTGGAGTGCAGGAAAATTGCGCAGGCACCATCATTAGGCCTTCTTGGTATGTCTATTTAAGCGGGAAATAACCCACCTTATCAACGTGGTTGCTTTGTTTAAAAACAACTTGTTGTTCTTGATTCCCGGCCGCGGCACTAGCATCTGCAAGTGGTTGAAGTGCAAAAAACGCTCGTGTGCTTGATTTAGGTGCGCGTTAATGAACCCCCTGTGGCCAAAATTAATCCAAAGCCCTCCATTACGGCGTCTTTTATAGCCTCAGAGTTGCTTTTGGACGCTAAACCCTGTGAATCAGTCAGTCTTCTTGTCCTCGGAGCACTCATTTTGATCAAACAAGATTCTGATCCTGCGCATTTTGGCCATTCAACATTCAGCGGGTTATACGACTTGTATGTACGCCTGTGCATATTCGGTCGTTATATTTGATCTTATTAGTCACCGATAAGCATTGATTGCAAGCCTCTCACTAGCGAATACCTTCGATAGCATTTGCAGCCTGCGCTACATTTGGTATCTCGAGTTACGGTATGTTACGAATGGCTCGGAATATTCTTTTCGGGGTATCCAAATGCGGAGAAAACAAAATTGAGAAAGGCAGCACTTTCCCATGTTTCCTCCACTATCGTTCGCCATGCAGTTGCGGATGGCTGTAGAAATCTTCCCGCAGAACGCAGGAAAACAATAATAAAGAAAATAAACAGCACGCCAAGCGACGTGATAAAACAATCTAATGTGAATATGCAGGCCAAGAGAGCATCAGGCAGCGTGTCTCAACCAGAGCAGGTCAGGCAATCTCGAGCTCGCGCCTCCCGGACGACTGGCGATGTGTCTGCAGCGCCGGGCATTCGTCTTCACTACAGTTCAAACAAACATATATATGTTGATGGCACTGCAACACGCCCAGGACTCTAGTATAATATTAAACCAGTCTGGTCTGCTGTACAATCAAGTCTGTTTGAAGGTGGACTGCTTTCACATTGTTTTTACCTTGCCCTATCGTTTCTCCGCGGAGACAAGTCTTGCTTCCTGATTGCCCCTTTTCCACCACCTGTACGCAGGAACGCCACTCTTCTTGTTCTGCTCTGCTGAAATTTTCCTCTCGAAGGTTGGGTCAGTTCTTTCAAGGCCGACCCCACACTTAGAAACGTCTTGCCTAAGTGATGCCGCTCCCGGGAGAGATGGAACCAGACCCCTGGCACTTTTGCAAGCACTTCGTGAAGGCCCGCTGTCCGCCGACCTAAAACTGAATTACAGCGCTCTAACCAAATTTGATATGAGCATTCGACAAGAAATATACGAACTGATTGATTGCCTCCGCGTGCAACGGGTGCAGAAAACGAGCTCTTGTGATATGATGGCTCGTCACCTGAACACTTATTTCACTCACGGTGTCAAGAACGACGTACTCAAGAGTCTGTGTCGGCGTCATAATTTTCGGGGAACCGCTACAAAAGTAGGCACTGCAATGGCAGGCCCAGATTAGTTAACGAAGCCTCGCTTGAGATAGCGGCGGCGAGGCGATTCTCACGGCCTCCACGAACTGTGATTACAAAATCATATCAAAGCGCGTGTGAATGCGGCTCACTCCAGTACTTATAAGTATAATGTTTTGGGCCACCACGCATGTTGCTCCCTGGGGCGCTCTACTCAGCTCCACGGTACAGAGCGATCAGGGCCCTTCTCCAGTGGGTGAATCCCATCAGAAGACTAACGGGTAACGGGCATTCTTTGCTCATGCGATCAGGAGAGGGCATCCGATATTGTTAGTCACAGGTATACCAGACAGCCTGCCATGTAGTTTGGCATTTCATTATATATATATATATATATATATCTGCGGGACGAAGGCCTCTCTCTGCGATTTCCAGTTACCCCTGTCTTGCGCTAACTGATTCCAACTTGCGCCTGCAAATTTTGTAACTTCATCACCCCACCTAGTTTTCTGCCGTCCTCGACTGCACTTCCCTTCTCTTGGTATCCATTCTGTAACTCTAATGGTCCACCGGTTATCCATCCTATGCATTACATGGCCTGCCCAGCTCCACTTTTTTCCGCTTAATATCCACTAGAATATCGGCTATCCCCGTTTGTTCTCTGATCCACACCGCTCTCTTCCTGTCTCTTAACGTTAGGCCTAACATTTTTCGTTCCATCGCTCTTTGTGCGGTCCTTAACTTGTTCTCGAGCTTCTTTGTTAACCTCCAAGTTTCTGCCCCATATGTTAGCACCAGTAGGATGCAATGATTGTACACTTTTCTTTTCAACGACATTGGTAATCTCCCAGTCAGGATTTGGTAATGCCTGCCGTATGCACTCCAGCCCAATTTTATTCTTCTATGAATTTCTTTCTCATGATCAGGGTCCCCTGTGAGTAACTTGCCTAGATAAACGTACTCCTTTACAGACTCTAGAGGCTGACTGGCGATCCTGAATTCTTGTTCCCTTGCCAGGCTATTGAACATTATCTTTGTCTTCTGCATATTAATCTTCAACCCCACTCTTGCACTTTCTCGGCTAAGGTCCTCAATCATTTGTTTAATTCGTCCCCAGTGTAGCTGAACAAGACAATGTCATCTGCAAACCGAAGGTTGTTGAGTTATTCGCTGTTGATTCTCCCTCCTAAGCCTTTAAGAGCTTGAATACTTCTAAGCATGCAGCATAGGCGGAAAGTTTTCACTTTTCCGGGGGGGGGGGGGGGGCTGATTAGCTTTCCGAAACCTACCCATATATATATATATATATATATATATATAATGCTAACAATTTTCTAGTTCTAGCTTTATGGCGAATGCAATTATATGGACACTTAAGGCAAATTGTCGTGGTTGTCGTCGCCGTGATGTTCCGCATTAAATCCAAAAGCCATATCCATGAGCGATCCATACCCTGTGGATGCGGGAAAAAGCACGTAACAGTAAGCCGGAAAGGATGGCGGCTTGATGGCATTATTTCCCACGCGCTCAATATTCGGGTTAGTTGAAGGTCATGTAATCAAACGCGAATGGGAAGGAGAGCACGCGTCTTCTCTAGCCCTGCCGTAGCTGTGAATGACTGTGCGCGGCTGACGCTTATGGGGCCCGCGTGCCATATCTAATTGTTGGTAATCATTGGTGGGTGCAATGATAAAGGGCGACCAGGGATGGCTGCTAACTTCATGCGCGCTGTCTTCCTTGCCGGGCTGTCTTTCTGCACCCCTAGTGTTGCAGAGTTAAGAGACAGAGGTCATCGCAGATCACTCACAGAGGCTGTCAGTAGTGGAGATAAAAATAGGCAGATAATGATGATGAATCTAATTTTCAGGGTTGCGGTGAATCGCGCGGCTGTACGAACCGTTCGGCTCCGCTGCCGGTGTTCTTCACAATGCTTGCGTTGTGGAAGCGATTGCTCGAGGTCATCCAGTAAGGTATTTACAGGTTTACATGGTCCGTGCTTACTGTGGCCACTATGCTTACTATCTTAATTTTATGTGAATGTTTAGTGCAATTTATATGGCCACTATAACTAACGTATAGACTCGTGTAAGGGCCACACTTTTTTGTCGCGATTTTGACGAGCCTTTCATCGGACCGGGCCATTTGACCTCATTTTTCCAACTACGTGTATCAAATCCGCCGTAAACCTCCGCGATCGCCTCCTGTCGACATCCAGTAGCGACGCGCGAAAGTGCGCTGCGCGCGACAATTCGCTGTTGAGCCCGATCAGAATCAGCGCACGGAACGCGATTGCTGCTCGGTTGGATGTCTTTTTTAGATGCGAAGCATCTTATGGTCGGGGCTATGTCCCTCCTTGAATCCGCCGTGCGGCGTCCGCACCCGCACTGCGCATGTGCATCCTCCCCCCCCTCTCCTTGTCTCATCTCCTCTCCTCTCGGCATTCCTCCTCTCCTCTCCAACGCTCCTCTCCTCTGCGCATGCTCATTCTCCCCCCCCCCTCCTCTCCTTGTCTCATCTCCTCTCCTCTCGGCATTCCTCCTCTCCTCTCCAACGCTCCTCTCCTCTGCGCTTGCGCATCCTCCTCCCCCTCCTCTCCTTGTCTCATCTCGTCTCCTCTCGGCATTCCTCCTCTCCTCTCCGACGCTCCTCTCCTCTCCGGATTGCGCAACGAATGGCAACACCTGCGGCTCCGTGCGCGATAATGCGAAGCAGCTTAGGTTAGAGGCGCGACGGTAGGCGCCCCAGCGGCACCGGCAACAGTCACCAACGCCGCGCGCGTTGGGTGCGAACGCGGGCAAAACGCCGACGGCGTCGACAACAGTTCTGAGCGTTGCTGGTGCTGCTGCATGTCCAAGTTTATACAGCTGAAAAAACTACCTTGAGTCGACCCCATGGCTGCTTCGCATACTACTCAGGGTTCCCCTACGGGAAGATGGTGTAATTTTTTCTAAATGTTGGCTGTCAAGTTGTGGATGCGGCCCTTACACGCGTGCGATCCTTACACGGATTTACACGGTAAGAATATTCCTTCGTGTAATTGTCTTCTACTTCGCTATCACTAATACGGCTTCGCCTTCCCGGCCTAACTGCACTCTTTTTTTTTTTATTTTTTTCGAACTTTGAGTCCGAGTATAGGCGCTGCTGCGCATGACTTCTAGACTTCTATTTATTCTGATGTTGAGTGAATGTGGCTTGGCATCATTTCGGTTACTGAGTGAATTCTATATACAAGGTGTTTCAGCGAACAGTTTCCAAAATTTTTAAAGGTGGCCTGTGGCAGATAGTACAATTCTCGTTCATAAGCTCGTCTACTCGAAGAGGCGGGCATTACTTGCACAAAAAATTGAAATGCATAATCGACTAATTAACAAAATTAACCAATTAAGTTTTTAGCTAATTACCTTATGGCCCATGTTGCAATTTACAAATTCTAGCCGTGGAGTGCGGATCCACTTTGAACTATATCTCAGGCTGACAACAGTGTCGAGATATTAATTTTCTAACTTTGCGGAGAAATACATTGGCGTGCCAGCCACTTTCTCAACAAAGCGTCGTTTTATGCATTAAAGCACAAAAGTATGAAAAGAAGAAATTATGCTATCTTACGTGCCAAAACCACGATCTGATTATGAGGCACGCCGTAGTGGAGGACTCTAGAATAACTTAGACCACCTGGGGCTCTTTAAGGTGCACCTAAATCGAAGTATACGGGTGTTCTAGCATTTCGCCCCATCGAAATGCAGCCGCCGTGGCCGTTATTTGATCCCGCCACCTCATGCTTAGCAGTCCAACACCATAGCCACTAAACAACCACGGCGGGTAAGCGCAAAAGTAACTGGAACGCCAATGCATTTCTCCGAAATGTTCGGGAATTAATATCTGGAAACTGGTGCCATCCTGAGAATTAGTTCCTATAGTGCATCCACCTTGCGAATTCCACGGCTAGAATTTGTAAATTGTAACACGGGCCATAAGTTAATATGTTAAAAACCTAATTGGTGATTTTTCTTAATTAGTCGATTATGCATTTCAATTTTGTGTGCAAGTAATGTGCATCTCTTGGAGTAGACCAGCTCATGAATTAGAATTGTGCTATCTGCCACAGGCAAGCTTTAAAAAATTGTTTGAAAGTGTTTGCTGACACACCCCGTATTTATGGCCTCTACATACAAGATGCGATGTTTCCATCCCTAATGCGTAAATGTTGTAAATAATTAGAAGAGCTTTTTTCCCCTTTTATTTTGTCGCCAGTCGTTAGCATTGCCTATTGGAAGGAGAATCAATATTGAGACACATATCACTGACGTGCTTTTCACACGCCGTTGATAGAAGACTCTGCCGAAGGGTTCACAGAAGTCTGCAGGTTCTTTTCAGGGTCAAAAAAGCACGCAAAGTAATTTGAAGTGAGGTGAACATACATCAACATATCCATTGTCTAGGTATAGGCTATCCATTTAGTTGGCTACCTCCTTCTCTTTAAAAAATATAATAAACTTTGTCCTTTGTATATATTTAAATATATTGTGTCTGTGCGCGGTGTTCTCAGCGGAAATTTTTTTAGAATGTTAAAGTGAGGAAACAGGGATGAGGTAGCCGCCGCTGGTGCTTCTAATGCGCTTGTCCTCCTATTGTCAGGATTTGCCGAAATAAAGCAAAAGTATAAATTAAAAGCCGTGCACGTCCGCGCCAACAATGGTGCCGTATGCTTTTAGCCAGAAAAAAAGTGAAAATGGGGAGGCAACGCAAGAGAATCCTCAAATTATGTGGGTAACAGAACTCCGGTGATGACATTTTAGGGGAAGGGGGTAGGCTACGGATCTCGGGAGGGGGGGGGGGGGGGGCTCAGCCTCCACTGGAAAATTCCAGAGGGGGCTCGAGCCCCGGAGCTCCCCCGTAGTCGGCGCCGACGGCATGCAGTGAATAGCATTGGAGAGATTGTGTCTCCTTTCCTGACCCCTTTCTTGATAGGCATCTTTCTACTTTTCTTGTGGAGAACCAAGGTTGCTGTGCAATTTTTGTAGATATTTATATTCACGTATGTATCCTGTACTCCTTGATTACGCAATGCCTCTATGACTGCTGGTATCTCTACTGAATCAAATGCTTTTTCATAATCTATGAAAGCCATATAGAGAGGTTGATTGTACTCCGCAGACTTCTCTATCACCTGATTGATGACATGGCTATGATCCATCGTATAATATATATATATATATATCTATATATATATATATATATATATATATATATATATATATATATATGCCCGGCAACCGACCGGGTAGCCTTAATCTTACAATTAAAAAATATACACAGGAAATTCATGTCCATTGGTGGAATTTGTACCACGGTACCCCGGCGCAACGGACCTATGCTCGACGCATTAGGCCACAGACGCATGCACAGCACGAGAGAACAACATCGTTACCAGACCTTCCCTCGTGGCAGGTAGCGCTTTCAACCGAATTCAGGATTGGCCTAAGTCGGTGGCAGAAAGGACGCGCCCGGCGTGGCGTGTCGTGTAACGCTATTATGGGCGCTATAACGTAAAATGATTACAAAGTATTTTGATTCCAAACTCCTGACGCTAAATTTACCTAACCACCGACGCAAGCATCGGGCGGTGACCCGCAGCGTTGTCTGAACAACCCAATCAAACACTCTCCTCGTTTATAGGAGGTCACCTTTGTTTGCTTTCAAAACCAATAACATTGTCTACACTCACCGGTTTTTCTTATCTAATTGGCTGACAAGAGGCGAAGAGCACGCTCTAGTGGAGAGGGCTTCGATGGGGCCGAGCCAGCATAGTGAAAATAGATAACCGCATGAAGATGGTGGTGCTGGCTTCTCCGATTGGTCCGCTTCGCCTTACTTTTAGTTTGCGGTGGCTGATCGAAAATCGCGGCGGCATGCAACGAAAGGATAAGAATGCCGCTAAAACGGATCCTCAGCATGGAAGAGTTGGCAGAGCGATGTCGTATGCATGCCGAAAGGGCTCGCTAACATTTTACTGCCCCGCAAAAAGCTTTATCACGCGCAAATAAATACATATGGTCACCGGCAGGTGCGAGTAGCGAGGGCCTGAGCGATCGGCGGGCAGCCAACTTCTATTCCTTTCGGAACGGGGCAGTCTGTGGCTATTCAGAAAATTTTTCAGTTTTGTTCGGCATATTAATGCGTTTTTCTCGGCGTGCACGTCACTTTGACGTGGTGAGTTTTCGCCGTTTTGTGAGGTCACGTGAGAGACAGGCGAAGAAGGCGTAGCCAGAAAACATTGGACCAATAGCAGAGGGCTAATGGCGAAAAGGCGTCGAATCAGGAATGATTATTTTTCTTTTGTGCGGTTGAATCATGCATAATCAGTGTGTACACGTTATATCAGATGGGGAGCTATCGCGGTTTTTGTGACTTCGCGTGGCAGACAGGCGAAGTTGGGAGTGGCCTGAAAATGTTTTGACCAATCGTGGAGGCTGATTGCAGAAATTGTAATCAAAACAGTTTGGAATCATTTTACGTTATAGCGCCCTATTACTATACACGACAAAATTGAGAAATGCATACGCTTGCGACAAAGTTAACACAGAATAGGCCGAGAAGGAAGCGGACAAAGAAAGGACACGCAAAACAGGACGGCAGGGAGCAGGCTGGGCGGCAGTCCTGTTTTGCGTGCCCTTTCTTTGTCGCTGGTTAAGAAAGCGTTGAGAAACAAGATTACGAGACAGCGCTTTGTACTACATGAATCGGTTCCAACAAGCTCTGCAGTTCCAGACCCTTTTAAAGACTATGAGATCAGCCGATACTGTAATCATCGCCAAGCGCCGAGCTCTGTGTGTGGTTAAGATACGACATACTGTCAAGAATACGCGAGGTTTTTCAAACGTCAGGCCAGTAGATTATTTGCCATCGTCGACAATGGCTGAAAACTCATTTTTCGTCTTCCTCGGTCTTTTCTAACTGCGCTGCGTTTCTCTGCACAGAAAGACTTTGAAACTAGAAATAATCATAAAAAGGAGCTGGAGACATAGCCGCACGCGGAACCGTGTAGTTTTTGTTTACGAGTTCTCGTTTCATGTGTAGCATGTATAGCGTGCCAGGTTTCCCAAGTTAAAAATTGGCTACGCGACCTTCTCTATCAGTTTTAGGCTGTTCAATTGCTTCTTCATTTCATTTTTCATTTCACTTTATTTCCCATCTTACAGTACAGATGGAGGGGTTGTAAAAAAAAAAGCTGCGCCAGGACAGCTTGACGAGTCTACAAACCTTATGTTCAGCAGGGGGGGGGGGGGGGGGGGGGGGGGCAGTACTGGAACTTGTACAATTTTAAAGCGTAAATACGTACACCAAGGAATCACCGCACAATACACAAAACAGCAATATATGTACACATAAGCGAACCTAAGGCATGTTATTTAAATACATACTATGAAGTTCATCGCGCGAACAGGAAAGCAAATCAAAATTAATGACAGCATAGCCATTCAGAAGAGACGGATGAGTGTAGTGAAGGCGTTCTCTTCCCAGAATAGGTAGAGGTATCGGTACTATTCATTCCTCGCCATGCCTTGTTGGATAGCCGAGTACCTTTTTCCTTAGTTCTGATAATTTCCTGAGGTTGGTTATGTTATTTCTAAATTACGATTTAAAGGGGACACTAAGGCGATATTTATAAAGGTTATGTACTTTAATCACTCTAGAGTGCCTAATTAAAGCTGCCTCGGATGTCTGTATGACGAATTAGACATATGTCGGAGACACCTTTCTTTGGATTAAGTGAATGCGCTTCTAAAGTGCTGAATTTACTGTGTAAGAAGCCATGGATAAAGTGCTTTCTGAAACCATGACCGCACATCCCCCTTTCCAAACGAGATGCGGCGGCTGTAAAGGCAGCAAGGGTTTGAGTAGTCATGCAATAGGTTTAATTTTATGGAATCTTGGCCTTTCGCGGGATTTATGTTGAAAACACTGATTTCAGCAAATCGAGCAGCGCATTGGTCTCCGAGGAACCAATATGTACCAGCACATAAATTCTGTCTTTTGCCGCCAGTGCAACAAACATTTCCGGAAGTATATGCCAAGTTCGTTGCTTTTGTGTACTCTCAACCATGCTATTTAAACTTCAATTATTAAACCGAGTACCAGATTTTCTGTTTCTAAGACCAGAAGCGCTGCGCGATGTATGCGTCGTCGCGTACATGCGGAAAAATGTTTGCCATTTCCTTCGGTTTCAAGAAGATTGCGGCTTCTATCCCATTTTAGAAGAGAGGACCAACATTTTTTGAGAACTCTGAAGTCGCTCCGAGAAGGGACAATGCGATCGTATCTTCCATGATTGAACACCGGCTCGCACGCCTCCCGAAGACGTGATACGAATTTGACCAGTTTTTTACTTAATTGCACGATTGTATTTTCTTATTCCCTTAGCGCTATGGCTTGTTACTTCTTGTAATGTCATGGAAAGTGTTTAAAACTGAAGAGCAAAATGTTTGAAAACCAAATTGTTTCATATAGGTGATATGGTCACTTATGCCGCTGGCATCAGAAGACCATTTTTCTTTTACTAGCTAAATGAGACAGCTAGGTCCCGAGCTTACGTTCATTGTTTATGCTACATACGAGTTGTGAAATTACTCTCACAACAGAAACTATCTGACCCTCACTGAAGACTAACCACGGGCAAGAGCGCATCTTAACCGTTCGAAGGAAGCCCGCCCTTCTCCGTCATAGACTAACGCAGTGGCTTCGCCAGGTTTGGTTCATGTAACCAGTAAGCGAAAAGGCCGCCTTCATGCAGATCTCTCCCAGCTGGTCATGACCTGCCTCTGCAGTGACCTGTTTGGGGAGCAGTTGTGGCCTTGGTGCTGGAGTTGACCTGTGCCAAGGTCAAAGAGGTCAAGCCCGCCCTGAACATCTTACAGTGCCATCGGGACATCACAACAGACAGACTGCTCGGGGCGCTGGCTTGGGTTATGGCGCCTGCTCATATGGAAAGCTATCAAATATATATATATATATATATATGCGTATGAATACGGCGCTTGTTATTGTAAAGCTGGTGCTAGGGGCTCAGTGGGAAGGAAGGAAGGAAGGAAGGAAAATAAGAGGCGAAAGGCAGAGAGGTTAACCAGGTTAAGTGTCCGGTTGGCTACTCTGCACGGGGGGATGGGGTAAGGGCAGAAAAGATGAGAAAACCAGAGAAGATTAAAAAGAAGAAAAAAAAACAAAAACAAAAAAGAAAAAAAAACAACACATCTGTCCGCACAATTCTATAGTTTTTCATGTAGTCCTGTTTCTTTCAAAAAGCGTACTAGCGCTTTTAAAGCAGTTCGTTCCGACGTCGGCTGGGACCATGGACCAAGAATTCTGGCTTCCGTAAGGGGACGGCTGTCTATCTTGTCGAGCGTGGTTCTGAGGACTTTCCTTTGTGCACTAAAACGACGACAATCACACAGAAGATGTGCTATCGTCTCTTTGCACCCGCAAGTTTCACAATCTGGACTTGTGGCCATTCCCATCAGGTAGGAGTACGCGTTGGTGAATGCTACGCCAAGTCTTAGGCGACAAATGAGAGTTACCTCCCGTCGTGGTAAGCCATGTGGAAGGCGGAACTTCAGATCAGGATCCAGGGAACAGAGGCGCTGGTTTTTAAAGTCCGTTGAATTCCAGTGGGCTAACGTAAGCTCGCGAGCAAGCGCACGGAGCTTTCTTGCTGCGTCTCTTCTGGACATAGGGATAGCGACGCAATCGGTACTGGTATGTGAAGATCGAGCGGCTGCGTCCGCTTGCTCGTTTCCAAAGATACCACAGTGACTTGGCAGCCACTGAAAGAAAATTTCATGTCCTTTGTCAACTGCCTGATGGTAAATTTCGCGTGTGTCCGTGACAAGGCGTTCGTGGGGTCCACGGCGTAGTGCAGAGAGCAAACTCTGGAGGGCGGCCTTGGAATCGCAGAAGATAGACCATTTCTGGGGCGGTTCCTGTTCAATAAATTTCATTGCTGCACACAGAGCTGTAAGTTCTACAGCCGTCGTCGATGTCAAGTGTGATGTCCGGAATTTTATTACTGTAGATTTTGCTGGGACAAATACTGCAGCTGCTGAACTGGAGTGCATGACCGACCCATCTGTGTAAACATGTAAGCGGTCACTGTGGACCTCATGTAGTAGCAATAATGCTGCCTGCTTCAATGCTGCTGACGGCATTTGTGCCTTCTTATTCACGCCTGGAATGGTGAGGCATATTCGAGGTGAATGCAGAGACCACAGTGGTAACGAAGGCCATGCTGCAGGGACGTAATTCGATGGTAGCGATGCTCCGTGTATAGTCAGGAGACGGCTAAAACTCGTATGCGGCCTAGTTGTTGGCAGGCAAGCAAGATGGTGAAAGGGCGTCCTTGCGACATGTCGAATGTGCACTCTTAGAGCGTCGACTGCAAAGTATGTTGATACAGGGTGGTCACGTGCTATGGCGATTGTGGCCGCTGTGGATGCACACTTAGGGAGGCCGAGGCACGTCCGTAGAACTTGGGCTTGCATACTCTGGAGTGTTCGAAGGTTCGTTTTACTGGTGCTTCCCAGCACGGGCAGGCTGTATCTTAGGAAGCCCATAAATAATGCATGGTACAGCTGTAGCATCGATTGCACAGACGCACCCCAAGACTTTCCGCCGACAAATTTGAATACATGTGCTATTGCAGTCAACCTCTTTTTCATATATGAAATATGTGGCGTCCAAGACAAATCAGGATCGATGATGACTCCAAGAAAACGGTGTTTTGTTTCGTAAGCAATTCCTTGTCCATTTATGCGTATAACATATGGAGTCATTGATTTGCGCGTAAATGCGACTAATCGGCACTTTTCGGAGGATAATTCTAGGCCTTTCATACGCAGATAGGACGACGTTTGTGTGACCGCCTTCTGCAGTCTCGCTCGTATCTGCGGACGAGTTACGCCGGCTGCCCAGATGTAGATATAACCTGCATAGATGGATATATGAACCGTCCTTGGCAATGATCCAACAAGGCCTAGCAGTGCTACGTTGAAGAGCGTGGGGCTTAACACTCCGCCTTGTGGCACACCTTTGCTGGTGACATGGTGGGATGTCATTCCATCTTCTGTAAGTACGAAGAAGGATCTATCCTCCAAATAGCTGTGAATCCAGCGCAGTGCACGGCCACCAATGCCCACATCGATCAAAGCATCGAGGATTGCTTGGTGCGCTACATTATCATATGCGCCTTTCACATCAAGAAACATCGCCACAGTTAAACGTTTCATGCTCTTTTGGTGTTGAATAGATGTTACCAAATCAAGCACGTTATCGACCGATGACCGACCGCGCCGGAAGCCCGCCATTGCATTGGGATATACCTCATTGTGTTCCAAATACCATTCAAGACGCGTCAACACCATCCTTTCCATTAGTTTCCCAACGCAACTGGCAAGAGCGATGGGACGGTACGATGCCAAGTCTAATGGAGATTTAGAGCTCTTAAGTAAAGGTATTAGGCGGCTGACTTTCCACTCACAAGGAATCAATCCTTCGCGCCAGGATTCGTTGTATCT
The DNA here is from genome assembly GCF_013339745.2 of Dermacentor silvarum. Taxonomy (NCBI): domain Eukaryota; kingdom Metazoa; phylum Arthropoda; class Arachnida; order Ixodida; family Ixodidae; genus Dermacentor; species Dermacentor silvarum. The sequence continues at coordinate 159,206,799 of NC_051154.1, forward strand.
CTCCAAGAGTACACTGCGGGCTTTGTGGCCAAGGTTTCCAAGTGCCTTGTATGTGACACCGTCGGGCCCAGGCGATGATGACTTCCTACAAGTCGCCAGCGCAGCTTTGAGCTCCTCCATAGAGAACAAGAGATCCATGCGAGAGTCCTTGGATGCCGCAACGTCACGTGCTAATGGTACAGGTCGTGATGGCAAGCCAGCGATTCTTGCGCAGAAATCCTCAGCAACGTCGATCTCACGTCGTCCTTGATGCAGGGCAAGAGACTTAAAAGGGTGGCGCTGTTGTGGAGACGATTGTAGGCCACGCAGAGTTCTCCATATGTGGGACAGAGGCTTTCGAGGATCCAAGGACTCGCAAAAGGATTTCCACTTCTGAGATTGTAGCGTATCGATGCGGCGCTGGATTTTCTTTTGGATCCGCCTCGCCTCCCTCAGATCATGAATACATTTCGTGCGCCTGTATCTTCTTTCCGCGCGTCGGCGAATCACTCGAAGCCTTTCCAATTCACCTTCATATTCATTATACTTTGGAGAAGGCCTAAAAGTGAACATAGCCTATTGCAGTGCATTTCTAATCTGATTCTCCAGAGATGATGGGTGGCCTTCTTGACATTCGTCTTCCATAAGCGATCTGAACTTCGTCCAGTCTGTTCTACACAGGGCAGTAGATAGAGACTTGGCCACTTCCTTGATCTTCAAATAGGTAGGAACGTGATCACTTCCATGGGTTTCTATGTCTGTGAACCACTTTATACTGCTTCGAAGACACTGAGAGACGAAAGTCAAGTCCAGACAGCTGCTGTAGGTTAGTCCCCGTAAATATGTCGGGCTGCCATCATTGAGACAGCAAAGCTCTTGGTCCGAGGCAAATGCGACTAGTTTTCTTCCTTTGGAGTCCATCTTCACACTCCCCCAGAGCGGGTGGTGTGCGTTAAAATCTCCACTAAGGATCCAAGGGCCAGGTGTCGCGGATAACAAAGCACCCAGTCGTTGCGTGTCAAAACGACTGGTTGGAGAAATATATGCAGCGACGAGAGTAAATGTAAGTTTCTTTGTTTTTACAGTTAAGCACACGTATTGGTCGTCGTCGTGAGGCACAACTGAATGTAGCACGTAAGTGAGTTCACACCGAACATAAACGACGACCTTGCTGAGGACATTACACGACGCTGATGAGAAAGATTCATAGCCCGATAGCCAGATTGTAGTTTGAAGGTTTGGTTCGCAGACGACGATGATGGGAAACTTGTTCGCAAAAATGAAAGGTCGAAAATCCGAAATTCTTGATCTGAGGCCTCGAGCATTCCACTGAAAAAGGGATGCTTCCTTGACATCTTTACGGAACGACAGCGGTGAATGAGCCATAATGCTATTCAAGACTTGCAAGTACTGGATTCATCGCGTCCAGTACCTGCAGTGCGCTGCGAGCATTCGGGGTGTTTAGGTTCGTCAGTAACGTACGCATGACATTCATGAGTGACTTCAGCATGGCGATCACTTGCAAGTCCTGGCCTTCTGCGCGGACTGCTGCAGGGCCTGCTGTCGGGCCATTCGTAGTTGTTGGACGACTCGTGTCTCGTGGTTCTGCGAGTTGGCATGGCTTCGGTAAAGGTGGCCATGCTTCCTTTGAGTTATCGATGGCGGGCGTTCTTCTCTCATCTGCGTTGGTAACGCACGAGGTCAGCGGTTGACGAACAGCCTTCTCCGGAGTGTGCACTTCCTTAGAACTATCACAGTGCTTTCTTGACTTGCGGTGCCGGGAACGTCGGCGTCGGCGTCGCACTTTAGTTGCGGCTTCTTTATGCGTCGAATGGTCTCTGACCATCTGCCTCAAGATCTTCTGTTCATTTTTCTGGAATGGGCAATCTTTCGAAGTCGCATCGTGCGCACCCTTGCAGTTGGAGCACTTGAAGTCCGTCGTGCGACAAGTGTCGGAGCTATGTGACTCGGAACAACGTGAGCATATGCCTGGGTTCTTGCAGACAGCACTCACGTGTCCAATTCTCTGACAATTGCGACACTGTAGGGGCTTGGGCACGAAAGGTCGTACAATATGACGAAAATGGCCGACCTTTACATACGTTGGTAGGCTATCCCCTTTGAAGATGAGCTTCACGCAAGTTGATTTGCCAATACGATGAGCTTGTATTATGGGAATGCTTTCTGTCGTTGTTTTGATCAAAATAGGCAAATCACTGTCACAGATTGAGACGTCGATGTTGTAAACCACTCCTGCAGTGGTTTCCAAGGTCTGAGGAGTGTGGCAGCGCACTTTGATGTTATCTAGCACTTCTAGAACAACCACTTCGTCGTCTTCTTCAGTGGGAAGACGTTGATAATGGGACAAAGGAGCGACACCATGGGAAATGGAGGCCGATCCCGAAAATGTCATTCAGAGCTCAAAGTAGATGTTAGCAGCACCTGTGGCTTGTGCCTGTGTGCCTTTCTTCGTGGTTGTTAAGCAGGGTTTCTCTAAGCCCTTTGGAAGCACCAACTATAATAGCTGAACAAAACGTCCTCCTGTTTCTTCGCAACGCGATTTACTTCGAGTAGCTGCGCTACTGCATGCACGCAACGTAGATTTTGGATCACGCTCGTAGAAGGCAGGGTACGCATGCTTCTAAAGCAGGCACCTCTGTGTACGCGAGTTTCAGCTTATAGTCTACACTACATCTTGTATGCGGCACCAGACGAGCGTTGTCCTGGCAGCGCCAACAATTTGCAAACAGGACGTGCAAGACCTGCCCTGGTTCGCGAGCATTCCGCGAGGTGGCGAGAATACATGTTTTAGACTTAAATAATACACGGTCCAGATATCCCTGCAGAAAAAGCACGCCAGTTCCTCCGACGCGAGGTTCACGGATGCGGAGGTACCCAGACAGGGACGCTCTGGCAGTCAGCGTCGCGAGCCAAGACCTTCGGTAGATCACCGCGACGACAGTGTTGCGTACAGACACTATCGGTGCTGAAGAAGCGGCCATCGCATTGGCCATTGGCTCAAACCATGGCAGAGATCAAGTCGTTGTGCTCACCGACTCACAGGCGTCTTGCAGAGAGAGAGTGAGAGAGAAATAGAAGAAAGTCAGGGAGGTTAACCAGTCGCACATCCGGTTTACTACCCTGCCCTGGGGAAAGGGGGTATAAGAATGAAAAGAGAGAGGGGAGAGAGTAGATAGAGAGAGCAGAGTTTCGCGCACATTTGAAGGTCCGCACCGAGTGTACACACGGTCGCCAAGGCCTGTCGACTTGAGGTACTACAACAACGCTTTCGTTGCTTTCTGCGCCATCGACGCGTACGGCCATGGTTCAAGGATCTTCATTTCCGGAAATGGTCTAGAGTCCAGCCGGTTCAATGCCGCCCGGAGAGCTTCACGCTCGACGTCGTACTGGGGACAGAGACATAAGGTGCGTTTAATCGTTTCTATAGTTCCACAAGAGTCGCTCATGGGCGTATCCCACATTCCAATATGGAACAAGTCGGCCTTTGTAAATGCCACCCCAAGCCCGAGGCAGCACAATACTTTCAATTCAGAGCGGGAAACTTTTGATGACACTTGTAACTTTAGGGATGGATCAAGCCTATGAAGATGACACTTCGGGAAGTTGGGAGAAGACCAACATTTGTGTGTCATATCTTTAGCCACGATGTGAAGCTTTCTTGCAGCGTCGGTTCTGGATAAGGGAATTGGAAATGGTCGGGCTTCCAGATGGGCAGGCCGACCGGCTTTGTCGGCGAGGTCATCACCAGCAATGCTGGTATGTCCAGGTAGCCACTGAAATATAATTTCATGCCCTTTAGCGATAGCTTGATAGTGGTCGTCTCTGATCACATATGCCAGCTTCTCACGAGTCCTTTGATATAGGGCAAAATGACGACTCTGAAATCACGAGTCCTTTGATACAGGCAAAATGCCTTATTTGACCCATATATATATATATATATATATATATATATATATATATATATATATAATATGATATATTATTTGACCCAGAAATATGACCCATTTCTGAGGTGTCTCTTGCAGGAGGTATTTTACAGCAGCATGAAGGGCAGCAAGCTCTGCCGCCTTTGATGTTGTCATGTGTGACAATTTGAATTTGATTGTAGTTTTCGTAGCCTGAATGACAACGGCACCTGAGGAGCTGGTAAATCATGCCAAACCATCGGTATAGATGTGTATTCGGTCCCCGTATGTCTCATTCATTAATAGCAGCGTCGTCTGTTTCAGAGCTATTTTTGGATGATTGGCCTTCTTCTTTACACCTGCAATACTTAGGCGCACCTGCGGCTGTTGGAGACACCACAAGCGGAATGAAGGCCTTGCTGCTGGTGTGTATCCTGATGGAAGGCAATCTGGATCGGTGATGATCACTTGAGGAAACGTAGCATGAGGCCCCTGCGAGGGCAAGAACACGAAGTGGTGATCGGGCACGCGGGAAAGATGAAGAATATGCGCCCTGAGACAATCCATAGCAACGTATGTTTGGATGCGATGAATTTGGCGAGCACGATTGTTGCAGGTGTCTACGCACAGCGAGAAAGTTCTAAGCACGTGCGCAGTGTTTGGCCCTGTAAGCTCTCCAATGAGCGAACATTTGACTTGCACGTACTGGGCAACACTGGAAGGCTGTAGCGTAGAAATCCTAGAAATAGAGCTCTGTACAACTGAAGCATAGAGCCTGCAGATGTGCCCTATGTTTTCCCGCACATTAATCTCAGTACCTTGGCAATCGACGACAGTTTTTTTTTTAGTTTTTTCTTCAGGGGTGCTATGCAGGATGCGCCGAGTTTGGCGAAACTCAGGATCTTCACGAGCTCTGGCCACGCCCAAAGATGAAAGAACTAATGATACCAAGACAAAACTTGTCCGTCGGCACGCCTCCAGTTTCATTGGTTTATCTAGATTCACTCTGGATGAGTATCATCCTTTGGGCGTTGCCACATGGGCGGACGACACATTGGGGCTCACGTGATCATACCGTCGGTGAATGATCGTGCCTTCTTTCACTTGTTTGCCGTTCCAGCGAGTGCATTACAGGCACAAGCAAGTTATGAAATAAATACATTTGGTACAATATTATTAGTCACTTTAACGTGGTTTATAAAAATGTTAATGTTCACGAGATGTATACACTGAATGTGTATTAGACTGATTGGTAGTTTAATACGTTTCGTGTTATACCACGAGGGGACGCTCCCCTCCTCTTTCCTCTGGATTGGTTTGGCGCGGCTAGCTACGGGCTAGCGCTCACATTTCCGAGCACATATTGGTTAGCGCTTGGTTTTCGCACTGGGCTTTCAACAGATCGCTCGTTGTTCCTTCTCTTTTCTCTGGATTGAATTGGTGCGGCTCCCTAGGTACTTGCACTCTCATTACAGAGCACATATTGTTGTGCGCCCGATTTTCACACTGGGCTTTCAACAGATAGCTGGTTGCTCGCGCTAAAGTGAGACTGCGAGCCAAAGTGAGCGTCGGCTAGTGCAGAAGTGCTTTGCTGCGCGTTTACCGTGTAAGCACTCAGGAATGCCGGAAAGCACTCATACAGGTAAAGGGTCAGAACACTACGCTTTAATTTCGTTTACGTTGTGATGCACCTTCATACTGGCTAGTGGCGAGCGATGGATTCTAACTACCGCAGGAAAGAGTCTTCATACTGGGTAGCCCCGAACGATCTGTGGCTTCTAACAGACGCAAGAAGGGGTCTTTGCAGCATACGTGGCCGTTAAATTACTGCCACCACATCCATGTCAGGTGGGGCTCCAGCAACGGTGCAGTTATTCTGTACCCACCACTGACGAGCTCGGACTTCACTTTTTGACAATAATTTCCATTTTTTGCATTCGAACGCCCATGATGGGGCCCACGGTGTTCACGCTGTGGTTGACTGTCTGCCAATGCAGATTGAGGCTCGCCTCGTTAGCATTCACTAAATTTTGGATACAGTCATATGTGACCCATTCGTCATTGTGAATAATGGTCCCCGGTTGAACATTGCCGGCAATAAAGGGACTAGCGTCGCTGCGTCTCGTCGGTCAACCTTGAAATGACGCAGCACCCCTGTGATCGCGCAGACCTCACCGAAGACCCATGGTCCACGATCTTTAACACCGCCATAATTTTGTCGGCTCAGCGGAACGTTGTCGCCCGTCATCAGGCGGCCTCGATTGTACTTTCCCTTGCCATGAAGAAGGCACTGGTACGATCTCGACCGGGTCAGGTAGGTCGTCACCGCAAGAATCCGGAGACGGCGAAGAAGGCGGGTATCATGATGATGAAAAAAAAGTTGCAGTTTCGCCCGATTGCGGTAGCAAATTAGTAGAGAGCTATACAGAGTAAGGATAGTAGTTTTATCGGCTGTATAAACTTGGGCACATTCGCTTACTAACTGAATTAACAAGCATGGTGTCAGCGCGCACAAGCAAACATGAATAGATCACACTCGATGACCGCACACAACCGCTGTCAAAACGCTGGCGTAAGCAAGCGCGGCGGCAGCAGCGAGCGACGGTTCCTGCGGTCTATCGCTTCAACGGAAACTGAGCGGTGAAAGCACAGCGTATACAAAGGTAGCAGCCGTGTGCAGATCGCTTTCAAGATACGGTGAGCGTGCCCGCCCGCCGCCGCGCAAAGCACAAGTACGCAGTTGCTCGCAGAGCAGAACCCGCACTGCAGCACTGCAGCAATGGAGACGGCTAGGGGAGAGGGAGAAAGAGAGTGGCGATAGCACTGCAGCAATGAAGATGGGTAGGGGGAGAGTGTGGTGATAGCTCTGCAGCAATTGAGACGGGTATGGGAGAGGGGGAAAGAGTACGTGTTTCCCGCACTTCGAGATGCACGGCTTTCCTCGAGGATACAGAAATTTGGTCATCCGCCAGCGTTGTATCGCTAACGTTCAAAGAAATGGCTGGAACGTAGGCAAGAGTGAGTACCGCTCGTTAAACAATGATAAGGGGAGTAGCGCCGCTTCCTGTCATGGTAAGTTTCGCGCACAGTATCTACACACATCTACCCTAACTGGCATGGAAACTTAAACCCACTCTATCGCCAACGTGTCAAGAATAAGTGAATGGGCGCACACTTGAACATATGCGTACTATATACGCACAATAAATGACGGACTACACCGATAGCACACCAATGGTCGAATCTGAATGTTTCGTGACGGTCCACAAGAGTATAGAGAAATACTAACGATAGTACATCTTTGTTAAGGTATTACAACGTACAAAATAGCTACGTTTCAAGCCCTGTGCCCAGCAGGAACAAACCTGTCGAAATTGAGCACACCCGCTAGCGATCAGGCAGAAAATAATCAGATAGTGACCACACCGAGGAACTTTACTGAGTCAGAAACGTGACAAGCCGCTGCGTCAAAATATTAGCCAAATAAAGAACGAAGAGCAAAGCACACTAATCCTGATTCAATTCATGAGCAGAAAGTTTATTTAGCCCCGCTTTTAGAAGAAGAACCATATACGCTGCTCACGCCGTTTGAACCTATAGCTTAATCAGCTCCGAAAGCGCTTTTGCATATTCTCTGAAGCTGTGGCCAAGGCTTCGTATCGACCACCCTGTCACCGTCTGCGATATCTCTCGAAACACAGGTTTCCTAAGCCGCACCGGCGTCATACACGAAGGCAGCGGAGACAGTTAAGACAAGAAATGGACGCGTCAACACGTGATCAAACAAGGCAACGTCCACGGGACTGCCGCGAAAAGGGTCAATACGTGTGTATGAGTGTTATGTATGCAAAATAATGTATGATTTCATCATGTATGCAGCCCATGTATGCAGCCTAAACAGCTTCGTTGGTAATCCGTCCTCATATAAATGTTGCGGCCCCACGAATTTTTTGGAGCATATATGTTTCTGTAATACAGGAGAACATAGTGCGCACTACACGGCCAAACTAAGCAATAATGTAATGGTTCCTTGACTGTCTAATTTTATACTGCGAATCTTAGCACTGAGAAGATTATGTTACACATAACTTTGACCTTGGAAAGATGTTCCTTATAAGGAATAATTGGGGCTATGAGGAAGACTGGAAAATGGAATCCCCTTCAATTACACTCGAATAGGCGTGTGCTGTATCAAAAGTGCACGCTACGTGGTCAGAAGGGTAGCGGATGTAGTCGTTACTCTTGTTGGTTCCTTGATTTGATTCATAAACCCATACGACTCCATAAGGTTTACGTGAGCAAAAATGGTGTCGACAATGTCGCCGCATATAACAGCAGAAATAGTTTTGGAAGTAATGTGTTTGAAGTACTGGTTTTAGCCTGTTAAGAAAGGTATTTAGCTTGTTTTCGAGTACTGATTTAGCCTGTTTGCAAACTTGGAAAACCCATATAAAGCTTTGGAATCTAAGCCAAGAAATAAGAACTCGTATGCTTGGGGTACTTGGCAACTTAGCTCAGGACATTCTTTGAACTTAATTCGGGCATGAACGTACATCACCACTCCTCTGCCCCGGAATTCATTAGACCTCGAAAGATAAACAGGATTATCGTTAGGAATATTTAAAAGTTCGTCTGGGTTTAACCAAGTTTCTGTCAATGCAATCATATCAAAATCTGTAACAGGGTGTCAACATTACAGTGCTGATTTGCCGAAGGAGGATTTCCCCTTGATTCTATGTTAATGGCTTAGCTGTACTGTTTTAGTTCAATTACATCTTTCTTTGTTGTAGCAAGTACTCGCTTTAATAATTCGTTCTTTATATGATTAGCATTCTGCGCGAACTTTACCCACTTTGCGATATTTTAGTTTGTATGTTCGTATCTTACCTCTTTCGCTATACCCAGTGACCCAAGTTGTCTGCTAGCTTGGGCCACTACGTATATGCTGGCTTTTGTCTTGCCAAGCAGAAAACATTGGCCACTGGGTATGGTACTCGAATAAAAAAAGTCGCAGTTTCGCCCGGAAGGCGAAGCATCGATTGCGATAGCAAATTAGTAGACAACTACACGAAGTAAGGATAGTAGGTTTATCGGCCGTATAAGGTTGAAAATATTCGATTACTAACTAAAAAAAATGTCGCGGTTTCGCTCGAAAGGCGAAACATCAATTGCGATAGCAAATTAGTAGAGAGCTATTCGGAGTAGGGATAGTAGTTTTATCGGCTGCATAAACTTGGACACATTCGCTTACTAACTGAATTCGCAAGCGTGGTATCAGCGCGCACAAGCAAACATATGATTAGATCACACTCAATGACCGCAGACAACCAGTGTCAAAACGCTGGCAGCAAGCACAGCCGCTGCAGCGAGCGAAGGTTCGTGCGGTCTATCGCTTCAACGGAAACTGAGCGGCGAATGCACAGCGCATACAAAGGTCAGAGCCGTGTGGAGATCGCTTTTAAGAGACGGTGCGGGCGACCGCCGCAGCCGGGCAAAGTATAAGCGCAGTTGTTGGCAGAGTAGAAGCTGCCCCCCCCCCCTCCCTTCCGCGCTGCCTTCCCGCTTTCCTCCTTTCGCGTGGGAGATTAAGTGGCCAGTTGCCCTTGCGCCCGGTTGCAAGATACGCATTTGGTGCCGCAGCACAGCGTCGCCCCGCATCCCTTCCTCCCATACCCCCACGGCCTTTCGCGCGACGGAAGTCGCGTTTGCTTTCCGCCGTGCGTTCGCTCTCCGTGATAGCGCGCGTCCCCCGGACGCTTTCACTCGCGCATACGGCGCGCGGCGACGATTTTATCGCCCTTTGACTTTATACGGAACCTCACAGCGACGGCGACGACGACGGCAGAAATCCGCTTGAAGTGTCCATATAATTGCTATCGCAATAATAAACAAGCACGGTGTCACACGCGCACAGGTAAACATGAACACATCTCGCTCGATGACCGCGGAAACTGTTTGAAACGATGGAATGAGAAAGCGCGCCTGCATCAGCCGGCGAATTGACCTTCGCGCTGTCTCGCGTCTCGCTTCAACGCGAACTAAACGTCGAAAGCACAGCCCATACGAAGCTTCCGGCACTCGGCGCATGCACTTTTGCACTTGGTACTCATCGCAGATCGCTTTGAAGATGAGGTCCCCGCGGCGCACACTTCGGCCACATAGCAGATCGCTTGTGGCCGATCGCAAGCGGAAGCTCTGTCAGTAGCAGCCGCAAGAGCGGAACGCACCCCCTACCATCTCCGTCGCCTCCTCCCCGTGCCCCATGAGCGAACGAAGAGGGCGCGCTTCCGGCCTCCTTCCTCTCTCGCGTGCGCGAGATTAAGCTGCGGTTGCCGGCTCACCCTCGCACGCTTTCATTCGCACACACAACGCACGTCGCGCGGCGACGATTTTATCGCCGTTGGACTTCATACGGAACATCACTACGACGGCGATGGCAAAATGTGTTTGGATTGTCCATATAATTGTTATCGCAATAAAACTTGCTGCTGGCTACTGTCTGGCCTAGCAGACTACATGGGTCACTGGATATGTGCCAGTATGTATGTATACAGAACGATTAAAGACAGCCCGTCAAGCTCCTTAATAAACACTCTGCACTGTTACATATGACAACTATGTCTCATTACTGCCATCATCATAATGATTGAAATAATCATCATAATAATTATCATAACAGTTGAAACGCGTCACCAATTATAAACGTACGCGTCATAGAAAAGACTGCTAATCGCATTCAAATCGCCAATCATCTCCAAAGGATGGATGCGCCGCCAATTTTTTTTCATCAACTGCTCATTATAGGTTGTTAGCCTCGAGTTCTCATCAGGCACTGTCAATTTTGGTCTTGACATAAAAAAATATTAATATGCTGAGTTGATTGCTTCAACTCTTCAACGTCAGTTATCATCCCTTCATATTCCTCTAACTTAAGATATATCTCCAGAACTAATTTTCTTGGTTGCTTGTCCGTCGTAGGTACCTTGTTTCCCATAGCGACCCGTATCACGGTGAAAAGAAAAAAAAGAAGAAAAATATAGACACGCCTGCAAGATAAGCAGAGTGTTCCCGCGGCTCTGTCAGAAACGTTCCCGTAGTTCAGGGTCGCCTGCTGCTCCGGAAAAATGAAAATTCAGTGGCTTTTGAGTGTTAACGTTTTTTGCTGAGTCATTGTCATTTATGCTGAGTCATGCTCATGACTATGGCTTCTACCACCATCCTTTAGTGTTTCCTTCACTTAGCACCCACGTCAGAACCCATTTAAGTGGTCTGTGAGCGTTAATCTCTTTTCGCTGAGTCATTGTCATTTTTGCAGAGTCATGCTCATGACTATGACTTCTGCCATCATCCTTTAGTGTTTCCTTCCCTTAGTACCCACGTCTGAACCCCTTTTAGTAGTTTTTGAGTGTTAATGTTTTTATTGCTGGGTCATTGTCACTTTAGGAGGCTGTTTCATGACATAAATAACACGCATGTCATGACATGCATGACCTATCATTTATGTTCGTCATGCACTGTTGTCATACTATGCCAATTTTGGTACCTACCAAGTTAACAAAACGGTGATGAGAGCACCAAGACGTAGGCAGCTGTTTCATGACCTACATGACACACATGTCATGATATTCATGTCGTGACCTATAATTTATGTTCGTCATACAGTCTTGTCATACTTAGCCAATTTTGGTAAATACCAAGTTAACGAAACGACCATGAGAGCACCAAGACGTAGGCGGCTAGATAGATAGATAGATAGATAGATAGATAGATAGATAGATAGATAGATAGATAGATAGATAGATAGATAGATAGATAGATAGATAGATAGATAGATAGATAGATAGATAGATAGATACTGTAAAAGTGGCAAATGTTCGCCAAGAAATGCTTCGCATTTAAAAAAAAAAAGAACCTTGACATGTAAGCAGTCACTGTCAATCCGTTGAGCTTAGTTTTCCCAGAAGGCAAGAAACAAGCAAAGATAGGCTTGGTATATAGTCGAAAAAAAAAAAGATAGAAGCAGAAATTTTGTTGTGACAATAGAAAAAGGAAACTACGAGTGCATGTCTTGTCAATAGGCGTAAAATCGGAAGAAAACAAAATATTCATTACGACACGGGGTGTTTCTGCGAAGACTCTAAGCAATTTTTAATGATTGCCTATGGCAGATCGCACAATTGTAGTCCTTGAGCACCCGCCGAGGTGGCGAAGTGGCTATGGCGTTGCGCTGCCAAAATATACTATATTATATACCGAGTGTTTCTGCGAAGACATTAGGCAATTTTTAAAAATCGGCTGTGGAATTCTAGTCGTCGAGCTGGTCTACTCTAAGTGGCGCACATTACTTGCACGAGAAATCAGAATGCGTAATCGACTAATGAATATACATTCACTAATTAACTTTTTAACTAATTATCTTATGGCAGATATTGAAATTTGCAAATTATAGCCAGTGAGACTGCAAGGCATAATTACTTGAAAAGAATTGTGTGGATGACACCATTTTTGTGGATGACACCATTTTTGAGATATGCGCCATCAAACTTGTAATAGTAATACACTGTATTTCCACTTAGTTATTCTTAAAAAAACGGCGTTTTATGCATTGAAGCGCAAAAGTAACTGGACCGCCAATCTATTCCTTCGCAAAGGTCGGGAATTATTATTTCGAAACTGATGTCATCCCGAGAACTCGTTCTATAAGGGCGTCCGCCTTGCGAATTCCCCGGCTAGAACTTGTAAATGGTAATGTGTGCCGTAAGGTACTTAGTTAAAACCTTAATTAGTGAATTTTTGTGAATTAGTCGATTATGCATTTCGATGTCCCCTGCAAATAATGTGCGCCTCTTCGAGTAGGCCATCTCAAGGGCTAATGAATTAATTCTAGTGTTTTACGTGGCGAAACCACGATATCATTATGAGGCACGCCGTATAGTGGGGGACTCCGGATTAATTTCGACCACCTGGTGTTTTTTAACATGCACCGAATGTACGGCACACGGGCGTTTTTGCTCTTCGGCCCCATCGAAATGCAGCCGCCACGGCCGGGATCTGAGGCCGCGCCATCGGGCTGATACCCCTGACACACGGGCAGTCTAAAGTCCTTTAGGTAAGGGGACATCTACCGGAAAGGCTTTCAAGCGCAGTGACACATGACAAAGGGATATCTCCCTCCTGGCAAAGTTCCTTTGCGGGAAAGAAGATCGGGCATCTACTTTTCTAGCGGAAAGGTGTATTCTCGCATACAGCGTGTACAACTCATCAATAGACGAAAACGTGTTACATAACTACGGTGCCCCGTAAGTATTTTCTTACCTTAGAAAATGTATTAATCTTTAGCGGTAATGCGATTTGTCAATTAAACAGTATAGATTTACTATAGCTATACTCCCAAACGCTCGCACCACGTCGCTAGCGCCACCATGTTGAATTCCGAATATGCGCATTATAAGTAGGGCTCCATGTTTTCGGATAAATCCGAAAAAATCCGATAAACACTCGCCGACAATATTTTTGACAATTCGGATTTGTCCGATGAACTCCGATTTTAACGGTCAATATGACCCTGTTCCGTTCTATATCGAAAGGGCATGTTCTAAGCAGTCATTGATACATCGGCCGGTTTGGCCAATATAAACTTTACCTCACGTCAACAGTATCTCGCAGACCACACCCATCGCACATCTAACAAAGGGCTTGTCGCGCACGGAGAGAGTATGACCGCTCAACGACTGTCGCAGACCATCATGGATACTATACGCTCCTGTCGCTGGAAAGTGGAGACAGACAGTTGAGGGGAACCTTTTCGGTACACTCCATGGAGTACACCAGTGAATCGTTTTGGTATATATAGTGTTCAAATTGTGAATCTAATTGTGAATTATGAGTTACCCCGCGCGTTCGAAACCTATGCGCCGATTTTTAAGTCAGTATTTCTTGAAACTGACAACATGAGCCAACTCATAAGTGATTTTGTGAACTATCAGAGCTAATTTATCAGTAACATTGTTGAACCCCTGTCGCTTGGAGACTTCACACTGTTCAGTGGCTAGTGCTTTCGCGCTGCGCGCTGATTTTTTTTTTTTTTTTTTTATAGCGCGAGCGTTGTAAGGGCATTTTCAAAGCTGAGAATCATCAATGGAAAGGAGCGTCGTTCCATCAGTGACAGCAACCTCGTAATGTATGATTGCATCAATTACAACAAGCCTTAATCTTGTAATGCGCACAAACGTAGGTGCTTTTTATTAAAGTATATGTGCTTGTGTGTTTATGTGTTTGTGCGTTCAAGCCTTCCAGACAACAAAAATACGCTTCGTGTGTTCTGATGTTTTCGTGTTCAGATTTCATTTCATCTAAGATTTTGCAGTACTGTGAATAATGCCAAATTTAACTCCGAATTTCGGAGAATTGTGAATTTACGAGAAATAAACTCCGATAAACTCCCAATTTCCGCCAGAAAATAAACCCCGAAAAACACCCTCCGAATTTCAAGAAAAATAAACTCCGAAAACACGGAGCCCTAATTATAAGCCATCAAAAAGGGCAAAAATGGTTTTAGGTTCTACAATCACTAAATGTAATCTACATGCGCAGCTTCTAGTAAATGTTTTCTTTCTTGCTGCTTTAACAAGCAGCGCTTTTTTTTTCGGCGTTCATTTGAGGAACCACCTAAAGAAGTTAGTGCGCTGCTGTGTGTCATCGGCGCAACTCGTTTCTGCAAAGGGTCCTTCGGAGTAACAAAAGGGGTTTACTGCAAAAGACTTTACTTTTGCCCTTGTGTCAGGGGTATAAGGTGACTTATTAGTGAAAGTCCATATTCTATAGCACCACGGACGAGCGAAAGAACATTGAACAAGTGCTGCCCTGTGTTCTTTCACTCATCCGTGTCATGAGTGGTGCTGTAGAAGATGGATCGGTAGCGACTTGCCAATTTGCAATACTAATCAAAAGTGAAAGAACATGCACTAAGATTCAATTTTAAGTACAAGAACCATGCTTTTTCAAGTAATTTAGTAAAGAAATGGGGATATGATTAGCTATTTCCTGACTAAGACGCATGAATATCATCGGCGGATAGTGATGGTTGAAGTATATAAAGCAGACATCGTTGCAAAAAAAAAGAAGAAAGAAAATCAACTCTGGGTGAATAGACTGCAGGAGTAAAGCAACATGCCACCTTGGGTGGCGTATATGACGTAGCGAGTTGTGCCATGTCGTTTAGGACCAACCAACCGAAAGTTTGTCGAAGCTGGTGACGTATGCCAGCCATCACCATCACGCATGCATCAAGCAATGTGGCCCACGGCCGACGCCCAGCTGTATGCATTGGCTGCGGGGCTAGCATTGTGAGGTCTCACACGTGCTCTTGGGACAAAGGAACGACAACGCAGTAGTGCAAACAATCAAAATGGCATTTATTGCACCTTTAATACACTAATGCATGCTAGCCTAATTACTACCCATAGAAGATTCACATGGGCGCGCGACAAATCAAGGAAGCCCGACTCACCGCGACCGGATGGCGAGCGAATATGTTCGGCCCATGCTATGACACCATCGCCTAGTCGTTCACGTGTATGGTCACGCGAACGGTGTCCTGCTCCTAGCCTCGCGAGACGGTCTCGCGAAGCGTGGATTGGCGCACGCGAGGAACCTCCGCATCGCTCCCTACCCCCAACCCGAAGAGGAACAGCCTTCTTCCTTTTGCGCCCGCGTAACCCCCCGCCGTCAGGTGGCGCTAGCAGCGCAACACTAGCGCCATCTCTCGTAATACGCTGCAACTCCGCCGCCGTAAAGCTACACGGCGAAGCCGGATTACAGGAGACGGGAGCCATGTAGGGGAAAACATCATCAGGGGACGCGCGGAAGTCGCGCATCCCCACATCCCCCCAACCTTAAACCACTCCATAATCCGGCGAAACATGTCAACACTGTCTAACATCAACGCGTGCTTCGCGAACTAGGGGTAGTACATGCAGCAGTGGCCGCATCGAGGAAATGTCCACGCGCTTTCCATAACATGCGAGCCGACATTGTCTCTGGGGCTCACCGATGGCGTCCGTCGGTCACAGCACCAGCTCTGCAGATTCGACGGCCCGACTCCAGCCCAGGACTCCAGAAACGGCGACGTAGAAGTCGGCACGAGCAAGCGTCGCTCACGCCGACGCGCCCTGCTGGCGAGAGCCGCAATAGCCGTTGGTGACTGCCAGCTCTTTTCCCAGCCGCCGAGGGTTGCGAGCCGGACATAGGCGGCCGCCGAAGTCGCTGCGCCGAACTGGCCACAGGCATCTCCATCGCCTGGGGTAGCTCGATTGTAGTCCGGGCAGCAGCGCAGTTGATGTGCAGGTGACAACAAACCAGGAGTGACTCCACTCACGCTGCGTACACTCAACGCACTCGACAAACACTAAAGTAGTGCAAGGGAGAGGAATTCTGCATGCGAATCGCCCACGTGGTAGATGTTCAGTTCGGCTAGCAAAATTTCGGGCGTCTATTCAGATGCTAAATTCACGTGAACAAAGCTCGCTTTCTTGAGTCGAACGAGTAATGTCAATTCGTGCGAGGCGAACTAATGAGGGAAACGATGTGCGACACCTCAACACCACGGTCCACCAGGTTGTCCCTCAACGTGCGACAGGCGGCTTTGTAAAGCCTTAGGCCTAATGCGTCGTTACCCTGACAACAACCGGCATCAAAAAAAAACATCACCCAAAATGCGCACAACAGGCAGCCGCGAGGAGACGTTAGCTCTGTGAGGTGGTCCTACCCCGTTCGGTGCACACAGCATCCGAGTTGACGGCGCCCACCGTCCCAGACGGCGTCGGAGCGCCCGGTGCCAGGCCGCAATACCAGTCAGCCCGTAGCGGCACCCGTGGCCCGCGGCCACCCGGCTCCCTGAGCCGCGACTTCCGAAGTCAGAGATAGAAGAAGCTATTTACATAAGAAATTCGGACCACCCACGAGGCTTCCGTACTCACTCGCTTCAAGCTTGCCAATGCTCCGCGGGCGCTAGGCCTCGCTTTCCCAGGATGCAGACCACGTGGCTCTCGTACCGACGAGTGTGCTTCAAAACACTCGCGAAAAGGCTTAGCATGTTGAAAAGTTCAAACACGCTACAGCAATCGTCGCTCCACTCAAGAAAGCACGCCGCCGGCGCTAGCGATCAAAATCCACGCTATAGGATACGCTTCGGTTGAAACAAAGGTTGTCTCGAACCGAGCAAAACTGTCAAAATTATCGTCCGATGCCCCAAGAGATCCACGTTGGGCAGCCAGATGTGGGGTCTCACACGTGCTCTTGGGACAAACGAACGACAACGCAGTAGTGCAAACAATCAAAAGGGCATTTATTGTGCCTTTCATACACTAATGCATGCTAGCCTAATTACTACCCATAGAAGATTCACATGGGCGCGCGACGAATCAAGGAAGTCCGACTCACCGCGACCGGATAGCGAGCGAATATGTTCGCCCCATGCTATGACACCATCACCTAGTCGTTCACGTGTACGGTCACGCGAACGGTGGCGAGTTCGAACGATCCATACTGGTGTCCTGCTCCTAGCCTCGCGAGACGGTCTCGCGAAGCGTGGATCGGTGCACGCGCGGAATGTCCGCATCACTCACCGCCCCCAACGGGCCCAACCCGAAGAGGAACAGCCTTGTCCCTTTTTTGCCCGCGTAACCCCCCGCCGTCAGGTGGCGCTAGCAGCGCAACACTAGCGTCATCTTTCGTAATACGCTGCAACTCCGCCGCCGTGAAGCTACGCGGCGAAGCCTGATTACAGGAGACGGGAGCCATGCGGGGAAAACAACCTCAGGGGACGTGTGAGAGTCGCACATCACCACAGCGTACACGGACGGTATGGACAGCCTCTACTCGAAACTACACCTTGGACGCCAGGAGCAGCTGCTACGGGACCCTTTGTACAGCTGCCGATGAACCATGCAGTCTGGCAGTGACCATGCGGGAGACCTCAGGGAGAGACCTTCTTTCCGCATGTCATTCATTATCAGCGGACACGTAGTACGCGCCGTCCATCTGCTTGACCGGGACAGCCATCTGTGCCTGGCAAGGGCTGATGGTATGGACAGCCTGAATGGCGGTTGTGCGTGGTCTTCGCCTTTCAAGATCGCTGACTGCAGCTGCTTAACATCTGCTTGGACAGTGCGCCTCACTACTCGGATCATAAAGTGAGGCCTGCCAACCTGGTGCTCCTGGACGCGTATTTCCAATTGCTATTAGATACAGCGCTCGACCGCTGGCGCCACGCTGCGCCGCTCGCGCGTACCATGTTTCTAGCCGCCACCGTTGGAACGGAGGAAGCGTTGACGGAGAAAACGCTGGGCTGGTGGTGACTAGCCTGCTGTTGGGATCGGTGGTATTATAAACGCATCACTGTTTTGATGATCCAAATATAATCTCACTATCAGGGAGGGAGCAGTCTACCTGACTGGAGCAGTATTTTTTATTTGGGGTGTTGCTACGCTGCGCTCCGCAACACCCCAACGACCGCCGCTTCGCGTCAGCGCCCGGCACCACGGCTGCCGCCGTGGCACCGGGGTTCAACCGACCGCGCTGGCAAACAGAGAGGGAAAAAAAAGGGAAAGAGTGATAAGAAAAAAAAATAATTCCAGCCAGGGCGGAATTCGAACCGCGTACGCGCAATCCTGAAGCGAGCGCCGTAACGACTCAGCCATACAGCCACGCTTCCAAGCCTAGCATTCATGCGAACCATATATGATTGCGTTCGAGCGCCCTCGGCGAAAGAAACCACCTAGAAACGCGGTACGCGCGAGCGGCGCAGCGTGGCGCCAGCGGTCGAGCGCTGTATCTACTAGCATTTGGAGTGTTGCATCCTGGACACCTTCTCCACCGACGACCTGCCAATCCTCACTCCTGTCCATGGTGCTCCAATGAATGGCTTTGTGCAAATCTTCAAATCGGGAGACGTTGCAGAGTTGGATGAAGTGGCTGTTGTGATCGGAGACACGGAGGTGACATGCCTTTAGTGGCTGCACCAGATAGGTTGCGTTGGTATTGGCCTGAGCTGTGGTACTGTCCGCCTATGAGAAGTTCGAAAATTCACCTCCATGCTGGTGACTGCTCGGCAGCCGGGCCTTCCCGTGTTGTTCCTGGCCCTGCGGGATCCAGAGAACGACCCTCGCTGCTGCTGCTACCTGCGGTTGGCCCAGGGCTCTACCTCTGCAACCTTGCTTGCAGGCACCACTCTTAGCTCATTCTCTGTTGCAACGATGCACGCCCTCAGCTTTCAGAAGAAATAGCCCTGTCAGGATGGTCGTCACTTACACAAGGGCTTGGTTTGCGCTCGGTTAATGTACGAGTAGATCTGCTTTATTATATATGAACGTAAAGGTCCAACATGCCTGAGCAGCGCTAGTGACCTCTAAGTTCGTCTTTTTGTCGCCGATCTTTTTGGAGCCAGTCACAGCTCTGGAGGATCTCACCTGAGTCCCAAAGTGGCTCAGAAATCATTGCCCTATGTGGCATTGGCAAATTAAATCATGAGGTTCCTGGTGGCCTGCTTTCGCAGTGACCTGTCTGCGGAGCCGCTGTTGCCGGTTGTACTGAAGTGAACCTGGGTCCAGTTCGAAGAGGTCAATCATGCTCTGGAAATTTTGTGCTGCCAATGTTCGACTTCTCAGGACAGCGCAACAAATGGAGTGCACTTGGCGTTCACTTGAGTTGTGGCGTCGGCGCACAAGAAAAACTTTAGTATATGTGTTTCTATCTTGGTGCATTTTCAATTCATGAATACGAGGATTATTATTAAAAAAACTGGCTTTATGGACTAAGTAACAAGATATTAATACTGCGGTAAAGGTTGGAGGAGTGATGCTGTGAGAATTGGCAGACAATCTACGATGTCATGCAAACAGTCAAGATTGATGTGGGTAGTGCCTGTGACGTGCGTCTACGTACGTCTTTCTTTGTGGTTGTTTCGTAGAGCTGAATTATGTCCTTAAGCAAGCACCAACTACCCCGACAACACGTTTTGCTTGTTGTAGATAACGCCAAGGCTCTGCGTAAAGCACTGTCTATCTTTAGTATATGCGCTAGTGCATGTGAACAACGTAGATTTTGGATCGCTTTCGTAGAAATTAGGGTCTTTTACGCGCGCGTTTAAAGCAAGCGGCGCTGTGCACGCTGGTTAACGTTTCGTGCCCCCAGCCGCTTCAGTGCAACACCAGGCACGCGTTGTCCACAACAGCATCCAATAGCGAGCGCGACTTGCAAGTTAGGTAGTTGTGGCCTGATCATGGTTTATATCTACGAGGGGGATTGGCAACACTGGAGGTAAGTAAACACACAAAACACACAAAGAACACAGAAAAACACACAAAGACAAAGAAAAACAAACAAGGAAAACAACCAGCAATCAGAAATAGAACACTGCGCAACATGAAGGCGATAAATTTTGATAAGAGAAAGCTTACATAAGCTCACGACAAGCGGCATGCCTAGCAGCGTAACCTTCCGGACGCTTCAATGAACTTGTACAGAGCTGACTTAATGGACCTGTGGCTGGTACCCATCTGACACGCTTTAAAGAACAATAGGTTTGATGCCCATAAATTTAAGCCTAGATTGCGAGTTGGAAGTACGAGAAACATTCTACGGAGGGAGAAGGTGAAGCGGCGGCCGGAAGGAAAAAAATCCAAGGACACGTCAGCACTTCTTATGAGGTGTTGGCCTGTTTCGACCCAAGGTCGAAACCGTCCAATTATTGTTAAATTGAATTCCTTCAAAACTAAAGAAGCGATTTTGTCTAATGGCCGTAAATTAAAGGGTACCCCTTACGGCATTGGCGAAGACTACTCCCGCCAAGTCCAAAATGCGAGGAGGCATCTTATCGCCTTTGCAAAAAACAAATCTATGCCTTATTCCCTTCATTACAAAACATTGCACATCAACTCCAAGAGATATGTCTTTGAAGAGTCATCTCAAAGTGTCCAAGAACTAACATAGCTATCACGCCGTCAAAAACTGCCTCACTGTGCGACACCTGCCGCTCGTTCAATTCCGTCATTTTCAGTTATCTACACTAACATACGAAGCATCCTTTCAAAACGTGATATTATATCAAATATTGTCTCATCATCCGAAAGCAACCTGCTCATACTAACCGAAACATGGCTCACAGATGACGTTCCCAATAGTGAAATATTAGAAGACCTGCCAAACTTTGAACTAATCCGCAAAGATCGGCAAGGACGCAGAGGTGGAGGCGTCCTTATAGCCATTAAAAAAGAACTAACGTTTTCCACCGTTCACATAAGCTCTGACTTAGAAATTATATGGATCCTTTGTCGTGCCAAACCAAAACTACTACTTGTAGGTGTATGCTACCGCCCCCCCTGCAGTTCTGCCGATTTTCCCAGAAAACTGAATAACATCCTAAGCCAACTAGTTAAAAAATACCCTAACGCGCACATTCTGCTTTTCGGGGATTTCAATTATCCAAACATTGATTGGACTAACCCTGAAATAACTACCGGTAGCACTGAATCCAAAGAGTTCGTTAATGCCTGTCTGAATTATAACCTTTCACAATTGGTAACTGAACCAACGCGTGTCACACATGATAATGCCAACATTCTAGATCTAGTATTGTCTTCAAATCCTGAAACACTGTCGTCTCTTACTTACTGTAACGAAGTAAGTGACCACAAAGTAATTCATGCTACATTCACCTTATTCCCGTCCCAGTGCCATACTCATAAAAAAACAATCCGCCTTTACGATAAAGGCAATTACCCAGCAATAAATAATGAATTAGAAGAATTTTACGAGGAATTTCAAACGGCATTTCAACAGCGATCTGTTCAAGAAAACTGGTCTCTTTTTCAGGAAAAAGTGGCACTTCTAACTGCAAAATACATACCAACATTATCGATTCATGCTAACCGCCATAAACCATGGTTCACAAAAAATCTGAAAAAACTCGAGAATAAGAAAAAGCGCCTTTTTCGACAAGCTAAGCAAAACCCGAACGATCACTCGTGGAACAAGTACTACGAAGCAGAACGCACTTATCTATCAGCAATCCGCTCAGGCAAATACACTTTCTTTCATTTCGACCTGGCTAACATGATAAGCGAAAACCCAAAGAAATTTTGGCAAATCATTAACCCGCTGCCATCACGCACTATCTCCTTCCCGAATGAGCAGGGCGAAATTTTATCAGACTCTGACATTGCTAACACTTTTAATGCAGCCTTTTCTTCAGTGTTCACTAAAGAACCCGACACTCCCTTACCTACATTTCTTGCGCCGTCTCTACCTACAATGCCGGCTATCACTTTCTCGATACATGGAATTTCAAATATAATAGATAATATTAAACTTTCGTCATCCGCAGGTCTCGACGAAATCACATCGAAATTTTTAAAAAAACACCAAGTTCATCTCTGCGGCATGCCTAACATTGTTGTTTTCACAGTCACTGTCTTCTGGAAACCTTCCGAAAGAGTGGAGCATGAGCAAGGTCGTTCCAGTCTACAAATCGGGCAATAAAAATGTGCCTTTGAATTACCGCCCCATTTCCATCACATCGGTGCCCTGTAAGATCATGGAACATGTCATATACACCCATATAATTAACTTCCTTGATACTAACAATTTCTTTGACCAATCCCAGCACGGATTCCGCAAGGGACTAACTTGCGAAACACAATTGGCTATTTTTCTTCACGATCTACACTCAAATCTCGATATTAACATACAAACTGACGCAATTTTCCTTGACTTCGCAAAAGCATTCGACAAAGTAGCTCACCAACGACTGCTCCTAAAACTTTCTCGGTTAAATCTACATCCTACAGTTTTAACATGGATCGAACAATTCCTTACTAATCGCATACAGTCGGTGTACATCAATAACAATACTTCTGAGCCCCTACCCGTAACGTCAGGCGTCCCCCAGGGCTCTGTATTAGGCCCCCTCCTATTTTTAATATACATTAATGATCTACCATTACACGTGTCGTGCAAAATCTGCATGTACGCTGATGATTGTGTCATTTACCGCTCAGTTACTAATAATAATGATCAAATTGCCCTTCAGGAAGACTTAAACAACATTCAAAATTGGTGTCAACGTTGGTTAATGGTCCTAAACCCTACCAAATGTAAAGCAATGTCGTTTTCTCGCCGTTCTAACCCTTTGGTATTTCAATACGAAATCACTAACGAACAAATTGAGTTTGTAAAGAATTATAAGTACCTGGGTGTTACCGTCTCAAATGATCTGGACTGGTGTCTGCATGTGACTAACGTTATCTCTTCAGCTAACAAATCACTTGGGTTCCTACGACGTCACTTAAAAAATGCACCGCAGCATGTTAAATTATTAGCTTATAAGACACTAATACGACCCAAACTGGAGTACGCATCAGCCATTTGGAGCCCTCGCCAGACTTTCCTCATTACCGCTCTTGAGGCACTTCAGAATCGGGCCATCCGGTTCATTCACTCCGCCTTTTCATACGATGTCAGTGTAACTTCGTTAAAAGCGGAATCGGGCATACAAACCCTTTCCCACCGCCGTCTAATTGCTAGCTTATCATTATTTCACAAATTCTACCACAGCGTACTCAATCGTGCACCATATATCTTGCCACCGTCACGCATATCCCATCGCATAGGACATTCCTTAAACGTAGCTCGTCCACGTGCGCGTACTATCACTTTTGCATCTTCTTTTTTTCCTCGAACAGCCAAAGACTGGAACGGCCTTGCGCACAACATAGTTTCTATACCCTGCTCATCTGCCTTCATAGAAGAAATTGCCTCGCATTATGCCTTGTAACATTTTTTTTTAGTCTTTGTATCTCATATTTTGTAACCCACCCCTTATGTAATACCCCGAACAGGGGTCTTTAAGGAAATAAAGTGAAAGTGAAAGTGAAAGTGTGAATACGAAAGCATTATGTCGAATTGAACGCCGCTGGGCGGTCCTTCGAGTTATGAACGCCTCGCCAAGCGAGCGCGTTGAGGCGCTTGGCGCGTTTTGATTTGGTCTTACCGAGACACAGAACGCAGGCGAGAGCTTGCGCGGGCAAGAAACGCAACAGTGAGGGTGACGTGGCGTCGCGGCGATGCCCTCTCCCCTCACGCAACACCTGGCGCGCAATCGTTACAGCAGGTGTGCCCTTTCGCCCGCTCTGCTCCGTCGAGGCCCGAGCCCGTGACGCTGGCTTTCACTTGCTGGCTCGGGCCTCGACGGAGCAGAGCGGGCGCTCGTGACGTGGCGTCGCAGCCAATGGGAAGTTAGGTGCCGTTGAGTTGCTACAGACGCCACCGGCTTTTTCTCTCAATGGGCCATTTGACGCTTTGGCATAAAAAAAATTATCGATTGTTTCTGGTTTGTTACAAAAAGAACAAAGGTTAGTTATAAAGAAACCAGATGTATGAAGGTGAAAATTTAGACGCGGAACTCCACAACGTAGGTTTATATAAAGTGACTTCGCATTGTCGTGAAAGGCATGTTTTCTCGTTTTCCACAGAAATTGTAGGTGTTCGAAAATAGAAGAGAAAATCAGAGATGGCGATTCTGTGCACTTTAGAAATAGAAGGCATTTAAATCGAGTGCTTGTAATGAAAGCCAATTTAGGAAGGAAATTTAAAGACGACAAAGCGAGAGGATCAGTGGACTAATTTAGAAAGGTTCCAGTGCGTTCGGAGACCCACATAAAGCAGACTTTGAACATACAGTTCGGCATGAGGGTCGAAAGTATACACAGCAGAGCTTAAATGCGGGCACATAAAAAAAAGAATCTGTAATAATTATTACCTTAGATTGCCGAGGAGCCGACTTCTTGATGGCCGAAATAATTGCCAGACGTTCTGCGAGAAAGATCAGCGTGTAATCAGGCAGTCGGTGAGCAAAAGTCAAGTAAGTAAACTGCAGTAGAATTGCTAGCTGGGCAAGTTGGTACATCTTCACAGGAAAGTGAACAGCGCAAACAAAGGAAGATGGCGAAAACAAGCGCTGACTCACAACTGCGGCGAGTCGTTGTTGTTGTTGTTGACCTGAGTGGTTGTGACGCATAACCACAGTGGGGGATTGACCATGAATCGGGTGGTTATATTCGGTGTATAAAAACAAGGGACTTAACGATTAGAAAACTGGAGCTTAGAAAGTAAGATTTTGTGATAGGGGGAGAAAAAGAGTAATTAATAATAGGTAAAAAAAGAAATAAATGAAAAAAGAAAACTATGGTGGGGAGGGGGACAATAAGTCTAGCATGGTAATCAATTAGATTCAATGATATAATTTTGGATTGCCGAGCAAGCATTTCTGTGGCTGAACCCAATAATAGAGGCTCCAAAAGATAGGATCACAGGCTCCGATAAATCTAGGCCAATATTGCGAAGCGGTATTTCCAGTAGTCTTTTTCATATTGCAGAAAAACGCCTACAAGATAAACAGAAATTGTCTGTTGTCTCCGCTTCGCCACGGAATGAGCATAATGGTGAGGGGACCAGACCAGACCTGTGTAAGTAGAAGTTTAATCTAGGTATACGGCAGCGCAGCCTCGTGATGGCCACTTCAATTTTCCGTGTTTGACAAAAATATCTGTGCCAAGGGTATAGAAGATGTCTGCAATCCAAAGAGTCAGTTATAGCAGAGCCTGACACTGCCTGCATAATGACACTCCTGCGAAATCTAACAGCAGTGACATGAGCAGTCAAAGGACAATACGGAAAAATTGGTCCGGTTATCAATGCCTTGGCTAGAGAATCTGCAATTTCATTCATAATAAGTCCTTTATGGCCGGGCACCCAAATTAAACGCAAACTTCTCAAGTAACCAGGTACCAATGAATGAAACGTCCTCAATACGCGAGAGTCACAAGAAGCAGTGAGGGACGAGCACAATTATAATGAATCAGTGACTATCACGGCTGACGTAATTGATGGGTCTAATTTGCGTAGAGCCAGCACCACCGCCATGAATTCGGCTAAAAAGATGGGTATGAAATCTGGCAGCCGAAGAGAAAATCTCCAATCAAAAATAGGGGGAAATAGGCGAGTCAGTTGCGAGTCAACGCTTGTTTTCATCATCTTCTATTTTTGTTTGCGCTTTTCACTTTGCTGTGAAGACAAGTTAATTGAGTAGAAAAGATGTCAACTTCAGCCTTCTCTAAACTTTGAGTTGTGTTCATGGAAATTATTTTATTTTTACTGATACTATACTGCAGACCAGCTCAGGTCCAAGCAGGAAAGAGGAACATGTTACCAGATGGGAGTACAATAGTATAAGCAATATACAATAACGCCAAAAACTAGAACACGTGCCCAGCACTACAAGAAAATAAAATCCATAACCACAGTAACACGGTGCATCAATATAGTTTTAACGTTCAAGTTACGATTTCCACACCGGGTGTTAGACGCGCGGGATTTTCGGGTAGTGCTTTGTAGCCAGACATCGATCTTGAAAAAAAGTGAAAAAAAAAGAATACTTATACATATTAGTGCACACAAAAATGGGCTTGATAGCCTAAATGTGTTTATGAAAGGATGTTTTTGGCAATCTTCGCCTCGAATTCCTAGTGTATAAAAATACATATATATGTAATGGAGCATATTCAGTCTCCGGCCGCTTTCACTTGAACTAAGACACGTCTTGGCCCATGGACTATACCGCTACCTGTGTATCTCGGACAACGAAGGAACTTTTGAGTTTCCTTAGAAAGAATGTTCTCAATGAGACACTTAAGCCGAGTGTTGTGTTTCGTTGAGCGTTTGTGTATGATGTGCATCTGTGTTTTCAACTGTGCACATCATTTCCTTTTTCATCATACCCATCTGCAGTTGCATGCTAGGCATGCCACCGATCAAACCTCTCCAGGATTCATTAAAGAGCCTATCTCTCTCTCTCTCGCCGCTTTTCTTGGCGGAGAGTCGCAATGTCTGTAACGATTACAAACGAAGCGGGCGGCCAACCTTTGAGTTGTTCAATTTTCTTAAATTTTCGTACGTTTTTTTTTTTTTTTTTGGATACCATACCACTTTTGCATGCTCAAGGGTAGGTCTTATAATTTATTTATGCGCTTTCAAATGCACAACACTGCTTCATCCGCCCACTTTATGTTTTAGAAATCCGAACTTTTTTGCTGCCGCGCAGCATATGTTATCAATGTCTGTCCACTTAAATCACGAGTTAAGAATCATGCCTAAATATTTGTATTATTCTACCTGTCTTACGGAATTGCCATAAACACTATCTTATTAAATTCGCAGAGATAAGCAGTCTTATCGAAGTTTATGGTCATATGTTCTATTCTTTACACCAATCATGCCAGCATTCTTCAAGCTCTGTAATGCCCAACGTATCATGTTTGCTACGATGAGTTTGATGCCTCAAAATGCTGGTTTAGGCGCGGTAAGTATAACGCAAAGCCAGTAGTTTCGTTTTTGATATGATGGAGTGAAGTTTCCAGCTGTGTATAGTTCAGCAAACCAGTGATTAATTAATTAGTATATTAATTGGGTTATAACACAAACAAAGTTTTCATGTTATGTTTTGTTTTCGTACAGTTGTACTCTCCATGGCCAGAAATAACGGTGAACAAGTTGTTCGAATTTTCTTTGATGTGGAGCTGTGTTTGGGCATTACAGGGTTAAATTTTCGATTAGCACCAACTGATCACAGATTGAAGAGATTTGAAAATAACACAGCCATCTGCATAACGTTTAACAGAAACGAAGGGCTCAACCGTTGAGGATGGTTGAGGATGGGCACGTGGGCGCAGTTTGCGAGGATCTGGATTGTGGTGCTCAGTAGGGCAATATTGCGCGACAAAACCACGACAGTAATTATAAGCAGCGAGACGACGTACTCGCCATCAGGTACGGGAGGACAGGGCGTCAGGAAGACATTTGTAGCCGCCTATGGGGACAGCCTTGCAAACTCAGCAGAACATAAGCGGTGTGAAGCACAAGTTGTGGCGTCGGCAGGAAACGGCAGATCCAACTGTACACCTGCGGAGCAGTCAATTTGGGCAAAGTGTTTCGAAAAGAAGTCGAGGCCGAGAATGAGGTCGTGCGGACAGTGCTCAATGACGGTATAATGACCCCCAATGGTCACACGTGCTGTGCACATTTCAATAACAGGTGAAGTATACTCCCATCGGCGACTCGCACAGTGCACGGTACGGCGGGCGTCAGAACCTTTTTGAGCCTTTGGTGGAGAGCAGCGCTCATAACTGAAAGCTGCGCTCCTGTGTCAACGAGAGATGTAACAGGAACAACATGTCCAGTAGGTTTCCACGTGTAGGCAGGGTCAACAAAGGATTTGTGGGCCGGGTCGGAGTTGCAGCTATATACACCTCCGGGAGCTACACCGCCTAGTTTCCCGAAGTGAAGCGACCGGTTACAGATGGGGACGAAGAGCGGTGAATGAGAGGCGAACGGGACCGACGACATTGCAGAGACGGGGAGCGGCTGGATCTAGGTGGAGCATTGTCGGCGTTGATGTTCCTAGTCGGCGTGTAGGGCGAGAAAGCACGATTGTTTGGCACTTGGCGGAAGTGACTCGGTGATGACCACCGAGTCGACGAAGACCAGCGGCTGCGGCAATGACGGGCGATGTGTCCAATACTGGAACAATTAAAACAAATGGGTCTATCATCCCCTGTGCGCCAGTCAGCTATTCAGCTATTCAGACACCTAGAGAACTAGACAAATGGACATCAATGTCAACAAATTGTCTACAGTTACCTAAATAAATATAATAAGTAGTTGATAACGAATATGCATAAAATAATTCACATGAATTTCATCTTAGTAATTAGCTTATCGTGAGGCATCCCATAAAAGTCTTTAGAATAGTCTAGAAATAGTTCAAATCCAGCGCTAATGCAGCTCCACTAACGTGAAAACTGGGGAAGTGCAAAGCAGTGATGCGCCAGCGCTGTCACTCGATGCGCGCCTGCAGCTCGGCGTCCATGACTCAAAGGAATTATGTTCCAGAGCGCGCCAACTGCTTATTGACCCTTTTCGCGGAGCAGTTTGTTTTAGAGAAACGAGATGGCGATCACGGCGGCGCGTCATACCTCTCCTCAGCGACCGCGCACGAATACGAAACCATTACCGCTTCTACCTTGCTTCTGTGCGATCAGCTGTCGGAAATGCAACTGAGTTTTCGCTAACACACTGTGCTCCAATCATGCTAGATTGAATGATGTGGATTGAAGGCGTGTGCAGTAGTTGGCTGCAAAAATAGTGACTGGCATGTTAAGAAATAGAATGAATCTGTGTGGCCAAGTTCCTGGACCGCTGCTGCAACTGTCCGAACGTGTTACCGGCACTTCGTGATGTGCGGCTTTCCTGGAGAATACCGAAATTTGCTCATCCGCCAGCCTTGTATCGCTAACCTTCAAAGAAAGGGCGTCAGCCCCAGAACGTCGGCAAGAGTAAGTACCACTCGTTAAACAATGACAAAGGGAGTAGCGCCACTTCCTGTCATAGTAAGTTTCGCGCACGTTATCTATACACATTTGTCTCAAATGGCAGGAAAACTTACACCCACTATATCGCCGACGTATCAAGAATAAGTGAATGGGCGCACACTTGAATATATGCGCACTGTATACGCACAATAAATGACGGACTACAACTATGGCGCACGAATGGTCGAAGCTGAATGTTTCGTGACGGTCCACAAGAGTAAACGAGTTACTAGCTGTAATATATATTTGCTACAACATATTACAATGTACAAAACAACTACATTCCAAGCCTTGTGCGCAGCAAGAACAAATCTATCGGAACTGAGCACACCCGCGAGCGATTAGGCAGAAAATAATCAGATAGTGGCGGCACCGAGGAACTTCACTGAGTCAGAAACTGACAAGCCACTGCTTCAAAATATTTGCCGATTAAAGAACAAAGAGCAAAACACACTAATCCTGACTGAATTCATAATCGGAAAGCTTGGATAGCTTGGAATACATATTTAGCCCCGCTTTTAGAACAGGCACCATATACGCTGCTTGCGCCGTTTGGACATAGCTTAATCAACTCCGAAAGCGCTTTTGCATGTTCTCTGAAGCTGTGATCAAAGCTTCGCGTCGTCCACCTAGTCACTGTCTACGATATCTCCGAAAACAGAGGTTTTCTAAGCCGCGCAGGCGTCATACACTTCCATTGTAAACAAGGAGGCAACGGAGGCAGTTGAGGCAAGCAACGGACGCGTCACCACGTGATCAAACATGGCAGCGCCCACGGGATCGCCGCGAAAAGGGTCAATAAAGCCCTGTTCCTTCTCTCTTGCCACACGGCGCGCGCTGATTGGGTGCTGGAGTAACGCTGGAGTTTGCACTGCGCTGGTACCAGATCGGCGTTTGGGAAACAATTTTCGCGAGTTTCTGCTAATTAATGCGCTTAATGTTTGATTATTCCGATCTTTTACATTATTCTGAATCATGTTAGTTTATTCTGTACCGGTTTTGATCAATTCTGCACTTGTTTTGACCCTATTCTTGCGCGTGACCACGACGACATGAGATCATTACACGTACGCCGACAGCCCGGGCTCATTTTCACGATTTTCACGAGTTTCTGCTAATCAACGAGCTTAATGCTTGATTATTCCTATCTCTTACATTTTTCTGAATCGTTAGTTTATTTTGAACCGGTTTTGATCAATTCTGCACTTGTTTGACCTTGTTTTCGCGCGTGACCACCACGACATGAGATCACATTACACGCCGACAGCCCGAGCCCCTAAAGTGATTCGCACTTAAAATTACCACGGCCTGTCCTCCATTATCAAAAATTCTTGCAAGTTCGTGAACGGTTGTTGTGGTAGAAAATCTCGTCGAAATCATGCTGAGCGTTAGAAATTATATTATTTTTATCAGGAAAACCATTTATGTATTTGGCTGTATCTTTCATAACTTGCAAAAAAATGTAAATGAGAGATATATGGGACGGTCATTTGTAATTGGCTGACATTGGGGGGGGGGGGGGGATAGAGGCATTTGTACATGGGGATAGAGGCATATTGCGGATCCATTTAAACGCGTCATGCCCTGACAGCTGACAGACCAGAGAACGTAGAGCGGTGAAGGGGCGGCGGGAAGAGCATTGACATTACATGTTTGTATAGTCAATTTCTCTACATTGTGCACAGATATCCAGTAGAAAACCTAATCAAAAGAAAGTGCACAGCGAAATATACTTCATCTCCAAGGAGTTGCAGAGATTAATTCTCAGTGCTCGCACGTACCGGCGCGCCAGGCATCTCGGAGGCCATGTGCGGACTTCGCGGGCGTGCCGCTAGATGGCGCCGCCTGTCCAGTGGGAAGCGTGGGTGAGGAGCCCGACTGCAGTACAAGCCTCATGCGCACCGGCACGCCACCAATGCATCCTCCAGATACTGCGTGGTCTGTGAGTCATCTACAGCGACATAATGCTTGACCATGACCGTTTTTGACATGGGCTTATGGCACCACCTCCACTGTAGACTACAGAAAAATATATAAAATTTTCGTCTGATAACTAGAGACCGGATTTTAGGCAAATGCCTTTTTTGTTCCTTGCGCTCCTATCACCCCACTTTGATATATGAGCATGAATTAGAGGTTAAGAAGGGCTTTTATAGTGTTTTTATAGTGCCTATAAATGCCTATTTTGGCGTTTGTGCCTAAATGCCTATAAATGCCTATTTTCAATATCGACGCCTATATGAACACTATTTAGCATCAAGTTTCGCTTTCGAGTGCACTTAGAGACCGTTAATCATGTTACCGGGTGACATTGACTGTTCGGAACTTTATGGGGTTCAACCTAGTCCATTAGTTCAACCAACTCCCAGAAAACAACTGCTAGCAGCATTGAAATGGGACGCGCCGGCCAGCATACGCCGCCGCGCTGACATTGCGAGCGGTTGACGAATGCGAAACCGCGGAGAGCCGTCAGGGGAAAGGAGAGTGAAGAGTAAAAGAAAGAAAAATGTGATGTGCACGCGGGTTTTGTTTTGCGTGTAATTTACTTTTTAAGGTGTTCACCGCCGTCGGGCGTTCCTTCTCAGCGTACGAGATCATTCTGAGTGACAAGAGGCACAATTTTGTATCCAAAAATCTGGAGATGGTGGTACTTTGAAATTGTTTCCACAATCTTTACAGTGATTCTTAGACTACGTTCCGCGTGTTCTCCAAACATATTTCCTCAAATGGGCGGAAGTGTATTTGGCAGTGTTGGGACGTCTGGCCTGTACAATTCGGATAATGTCATGGTATATGAGAAAATTGCGAAGAGTTGCTAACAGTCCTCATGTAAGAACATGCTAATTTCTTAATAGATCGTAGTCTCTCTTGCATTTGTTATTTGTCTGTTTTTGTTGTGTCTTAATTTAATTGCGTCAGACAGACATAAAGTATCGGTTTTTTAATCAGTATTCCCAGCTTTCAAGTATTCTTTTTCGTGCCTGTTTGACTATATGCGACGCTCGAGTACAGTGGCCATTGAACATTAATATGAGCAGTTGTGCCTGTTGAATGAAGCCAATTGATCGTCATTAGTCCAGCCATTTTATGGGACAATTTCACGGCTATGTTCAACTCTTCGCGCCTTTGTGCCATCATAGACAATACCATTTCTTGTTTTCCTATCGTAGATATAGGCCGCGCACGTCTTCGTTTGAAATGATTTGCATTTATGTAAAAATTTATTGTGCCTATATTTATGACGTTGGAGGCCTAAAACCTTGTTTAGCCTGCCTATTTTGGCGCCTAAAACGCGCTTTTTTAATGCCTAAAGATCCGGCCTCTACTGATAACCAATCACAGGCACCCGTTGTGCAATCATTTATACTTGTCGAACAAAGAATTAGATCTAAAATTTAAGAGGACGAGCCACTGAGAAGTGTAGGAGAGTAAACAGTTTGAGATATTATGCGCCAAGATCGCATCGAGCAAAATATCTGAACTTTGCATCTGGGTTGTTTCACGTGTCATTGTAACCCATTCAATATCTGGAATGTTGAACTCCCGGTAATCACTCACAATTGGTGTAGAGAACTAACCGCATGATCACAGAATTAATTTTTTGAAAATACAGGGGTTTAGCGCCAGGTGGCCTGTAAATTCGAGATATAATAATTTGAGTACCGAAAAAAGCAGCCCTGCAGAATACTCTCGCATGATCGACATTAACAGCCACTAATTAAATCGAAGGCAGTTCAGATCTTACAAGAACGAGCACGCCTTCATCTTTAAAGGGACACTAAAGGCAAATAAAAAGTCAAGCTAAAGTGATAGAGTAATGCTCTAGAACGTCTAAGGCGTCAATATAATCGCGAACAGAGCTTTAGTAATCGATAAATTGAGGTAAATGCAGGACACGATAATAGACTCCACAGGGACATTCATGTATACTTACCCAATGACGACGGCACTCCTAAAAAAAAAGTTCTGTCACTAGTACTCAACCACTCGGATTAAAAAGATTAATTTCGTTGGATTATAAGACGGAAGAAAATGCTACTTGTCTACTTCTATTAGATTCTTAGAAAAAATAACTTTTTGGGCCAAGTTTCAAGGCCATCCAGGCGCTACTGAACTTTTTAAAAAGTACGGGCCTGGACTGTAGGCTTTGAGCATGCCAAAGTGCTTGCCATATGTTTTACATCCTCCTTCTCTCATCATCGTCACCCATCATGCGCCTCTTCCCTCTTTCTTTCCCTCTTCCCCTTCCCCAACGCCGAGTAGCTGGCTAGAGGAATTTACCTCAGGCCGACCTCTCTGCATTTCGCATCATTAAACTTCTCTCTCTCTCTCTCTCTCTCTCTCTCTCTCTCTCTCTCTCTCATAACTTTTTGGCGTTACTCGATCTTGATAACGACATGGGTGGCGTAAAGGTTTCGTTTTCGCACGACTCTGCGCCGCGCGCTATCGAGTTTCAGTAGTTCCGTTATCGCGTAGTGCTGCGCTGGTGTTACTGGCTCGCTAAACTCGCACTTGAAATTGCAAGCAGCAGAGAATGCCACGTCCATGTGATGTCGCGGGATGCCCGAACAGTCCGCGCGACGGCACGACGGTGACCAGCTTCGTCGCCCGACGTCGCATTGCTGGAGTCCTCGCTGCTTTCGCGCTCGGCAAAGCCGGTGTCGAGGCCGCCGTCGTAGTACGCAACGACGCCAGCAGCGCGAGCCCCCAGCAGCATGTCACGCTCAACGGAGCTTAAATCGCTGAAATCGAGCCCAGCATCGCGAGCCAATGTGTCGTTGTCAGCGTCGTCAACAAGGTCCGTTGCGACGAGCGTCGACGATCATCATGTTTACATTCGGCGCACGCGTTTCCTTTCGATTTCGCACTGCCGTCGGCTCTGTCTTGGATCTGTTTCTGGCTGCGCGTCTGCGTTTTCCGCAAAAAAACTGCGGGCGGCGTTTTGCTCACCGGCGGTACGACGCATGGAGAAAGGTGGTACAACGTCACTATGAGACCATGACGTCACCACTCCTCACTCGGGAGGGCGTGCGATTTGAATGGTGCTAGAGGTACGCGGACGCTTGAGACGCAATTTTCTCATAAAATAAGTCTTTTCTTGGCACGAAACAAACGTTTCGAGGTTTCTGTGATCATACTTTAACATTCCACGTTGAAATAATATTTGCCTTTAGTGTCCTTTAAGCAAGTGCTACAAGTAAGTGCGGCAAGCGCGTGTGCGTGCGGCGTGCACCCACCGGGCCAAGGTTGATCGGGGTGACTGTTGACTAGTCAGTCAGATCGAGTGACTGCTGGAAGCGTAATTTTGATTTAGGTCGTCAATTTATTGAAAATTGCAAAATTAGAGAAAAAAACGAAATTATCATCTTTACCACAACCCTGTAACTCAGCAGTCAGTCAGTCAAAGAACTTTATTGAAAGGCCCTGCGAGTTTGTGGGACGGGCAAACGGTCCCGCCTAGGTGACGGCCAGGAGTTCTTGAGCCCTGGCGGCTTCCTCGGCCCGCTGGACAGCCCAAAGTTGATCGTCAAGGGCAGAGCTGAGCAACACAGTCTCCCAGCGCACACAAAATGATATTTCAATACTGTAAACTGCACCTAATAACAGATCTAGAGCGGACAAAATTGATGTATTATACATCACTATGAAATTATATCATTATTATGTGAGTAGGTCTTTTCCTAAACACTCGTAAACATTCTAACAAATTCACGTAAGCTGTAAATGCATGCATCAAATTTATGCGCTTCAGATGCTCTAACAGATGCATTTTACAGAACGGCGATACCTGTTTTTGGAGCAGAGTTACGCATTTGTAAATTCTGAGCTTCTATCTTTGATTTATTTATTTTTTTGAAACATACCAATTTTTGGCAATTTCTTTGAAAGATTCCAGGCCATAAATAGAAAACCCGCTTGCAACAGTCACTAGAATTTCACATTCTCTTTCAAATGCGTTGAATTTCATTCAAATTGGTCCAGGGTTTGTTTCATAAAAGCGTTTGTGCGTTTTACACGTGTTTGAATAGGCGGCATAGGAGTTGGCCCCGAGCTAAAGCTTCCTCTTAATGCAATAGCATTATAGGCGGATTTCACGCACTTTGTAGGTATCCGTCTGACGAAAAATATGGGCCGATCCCGAAGGTTGTGCAGTCTAACACAGCGTCTTAAAGCTATAGCTGTCACGAGGGAAGAATGCGAGAAACTGGCACGTGAGGCACGCGCCAGACGTTCCAAAGAGCAACTTTTGCACGAGAGAAGCATGCGTGCGATCGTTGCCTGATAAAAAATAATAAAAAATGGTCGACCAATGGCCAACGCAACAGAAGACAAGGTCGACGTACATGCATTGTGGTCCAAATGATAAGATGAATAAATGTTGATTATATCTCTATATTCTGTCT
This sequence comes from Dermacentor silvarum, assembly GCF_013339745.2. Lineage (NCBI taxonomy): Eukaryota > Metazoa > Arthropoda > Arachnida > Ixodida > Ixodidae > Dermacentor > Dermacentor silvarum. Next base: position 159,242,592 of record NC_051154.1, read on the forward strand.
CTTTCTGTATCTTTTCGTGTTCATTATTCACTCGTTTCGTATCTTATTCGTACCGTATTTCGAGCACAGTCACGTCGGCCTTGTCATCTTTAGCAACGACACTCGGTGGACTCCTTTTTATGGACCAAGAGCCCAGGTGAGCTGATCCCGGAGATAGTGCAGTCTATGTTGCATGTGGTTAATTTTCGACTATGGTGGCGCTAATTACGCTCGTATCGTTAATTTTACTCTGCGACTAATTCTCGCCTCCTGTGGACCACCGCCGAAGCCGCCTTCCAGACACCATTGCCTCGCGCGAGTCCTACTTTGTCCCAAGCGAACTCGCTCAATTTTCCAAAAGTGTACCGTACGGCGGCTTTTCCTCAACATGTCTATATCTACAGTGGTGCACCCTTTACAAGGGTATAGTGCAATGTGGTTAATATTTACTATAGTTGCGCTAATTACGCCCCTACCGTTAGTTTTACCTACTCTGACTATTTATCGCTCTGTTTCGTAGAGACCGACATTTTCGATACCTTATTGCGATTCCCTACGATGCTCTGGAAGCGCGAAAGGGCGTTTTGTTTCTGGAAATGGTTACAAAATACCCAGATACCAAGATACGCCAAACCCGAGTGAAGTCAGCTGATACCTTGTTTGTCTTCAATAGCGGTCGTGGCCTAATGGTTAGCGTATTAGGCTGTTGCGCTGGAAAACAGAGGTTCGATCTCACCATCGGTCATGCATTTTTATAGCATTATAGGCGGACTTCACCCACTTAGGAGGTAACTAACGGAAAACTCGAGATGGTGTCGAGCGCACGCGAACACGTCACAGTGTGCATGAAATCGCAAGTTTGTAAGAAATACGAGGTATAGAAACGCCTCTTTGATAAATGAGCGCATGCAAGTTCGCCCGTGACACACACGCACGCAGCTGTCGAGACGTTACAAACGTCACAATATAAGTATGCGATAGCATACTTAGAGAGTTAGCAGTGCTAAGTTCTGGCTTTTTAACACGTGTTTCATTTCCAAGACGTCATTGACAGTAGTGGCAGCACCGCAAAAAAGAACCCTGTAATTGTTTTGCTCATCCCAGACATAAAACCTCATCCCAGACATAAAGAAAGGAGCCTTTCCTCCTCTCTGGCTTGTGCGAGCCGGCGCGGCGCTGCTTGAATGTGTTGCCATCGCGTGCTGCGGAACGATTTGGAGATGTTTTAGCTCGTTCTCCGTGAAATTTACGTGATGTCAGTTCATACAAGGTCACCGGGGAACAACTGTATAGCCTTTCGGTACAGCGGTAACAAGAGTATGCGGAAATTTCTCTTTAGTGAGCAAACAAGCGACGCGCATCATCAGCCGCGGTGTGTGACGTGAACTATTTTGTCTGTATCGGTTTTCACTCGACGAAGAGAACCGGCGTCCGTGAATTGTCAGTGTTAATTGAAAAATCGTCTCACTATCTGATCGCTTGGTGTGGGAATTAAAACATAAAAGCGCATGCTCGTGTACGGCCAACCCAATGCAACCCTGAAACATCAAAGCGCCAATCGTTATAAAAATATTTGCATGAGCCACCGGCATCATTTTCACGCATTTCAAGTCTAGTAGACCTGAAATCACTATGCTTTCTCTACGTTAGCCGCATGTATGAGGACGATGGCGTTGCTCAACACTGCGATCGCTGCGATCGCTGCGGTTGAGAAATCAGTATGATATACATACCGGGTGTTTCAGCGAACACTTTAAAAAATTTTTAAAGGTTGCCTGTGGCAGATAGCACAATTCTAGTGCATGAGCTGGCCTCTCGAAGAGGCGGACATTACTTGCACAAAAAAATGAAATGCATAATCAACTAATTAGCAAGAATTTACTTATTAAGTTTTCACTTATTACCTTATGGTGGCCCATGCTGCAATTTACAAATTCTAGCCGTGGAGTTCGCAAGGCGGGTCCACTTCGAACGAATTTTCAGGATGACACCAGTTTCGAGATATTAATTCCCGAACTTTGCGGAGAAATGCATTGGCGTTCCAGTTACTTAACAAAACGTCGTTTTGTGCATTGAAGCACAAAAGTAAATGGAACGGCGTGCGCGGCCGAAAGCGCCATATTGTTTCTCTAGAGCAAACTACTCCGCGAGAAGCTTACTACATATACTACGGTGCGAGTGAACTATCTCTCTCTTCACCTTCTCCTTTTAACCGGTCATCCTCTCTTCCCAGTGCAGGGTAGCAAACCGGACGTCCACTGGTTAACCCCCCCCCCCCCGGTCTCGTTGTATCTCTCTCGCTCTTTCACTCCGCGAAAATGGTCTATATTGCGAGATAAGGCGACGTCCATCAGCAGAGGGCGAAGTAGCTACAGCTGTCGCTTTAAAGCAATGGAAGTAAACCTACCTGCCACTGCCTTAAAACACGCTTTTTTAACGCGATAGCGTTAAGGGCCCCGCGTCGCAGAGAATCCGGTCGCGGCGTCGGCGTGCGGCGTCCGAGACTGAAAAAATCATGACGAACCATGCCGACCACGCAGGCCCTCCGCGTGGCGCAGAGGCGCTGGTCAACAAATGCGTCAGAAAAATCGTAAAATATGACGTAACCACAACCTACAGACGTGATAGCGTCGGATCGTAATATGAATATATGAGAAAACGTAATTCTATTACGTGGAAACTCAAACACAATCCCCTTTTCCAGCATTTCTACCATCTTGTACAGCGGCACGCCGCGGTTTCCTCCTTGCAAAAATACCATCCAGATGGCGCTCGCCTCCTCGGCAGCCTCATTCACACTTGCGACTAGGCGAGGTCGCGCGACCAAGTCGCAAAGCGACCAGTCGCAAGTAGTCGCAAATGGTCGCTTTTCTCGAAATGCGACCGTTTCGGGCCAGTCGCACAACAGCTGAACCAATCAGATGCGAAGGTACATGACGTCCGTAAATTCTGACGCTTATTTTACGCGGCGATGACATTTCAAGCAGACGTGAACGGCATATCGCGAGACATTTCGGTTTAGCGACTCGTCCGTCGCATTTGTCAGTGTGAACATCGTTCGTCTTGAGTAGCTTTCTGGTCGCCAGTCGCAATCGGTCGCGCGACCTCGCCTAGTCGCAAGTGTGAATGGGCCCTAAGGGGCTTTACGGCAGCCTAGAGTTACTGTATATGCTACAGTAACTCTATATACAGTAACTCTACGGCAGCCTACAACAGCGTTGCATGTAGGCTCCCTACGGCAGCCGCAAGCGGAGGCGAAGTTGGAGAAAAAGAAAGCTGCAGTTGCCGGGAAGCTTGATAAGCAGCCAGGGATCTCTGAACGCTATCGCGTTCCACTCTTAAAGGCGAGGCTTAAGCGTCCTCCAATTTTTTTTCTCCCTGCTACCGAACGAATCATGGCGTATCACAGGTAGCGGGGTTTGGCATTTCATTTAGGACCAACCAGCCTTGGTGTATGAGCTGGTACTTAGGGGGCTAATCGGGTAGGAGAGCCACATGCTCGTTAGGAGACAACTAACCTTTCGGCCAGCGCTCGTTGAGAGCTCCAAGCTGGGACATCCGGAGAGTTGTCTGACGGACGCATTGGCGTAGCCAGGGGGGGGGGGGGGGAGGTCGAAACCCACAGTGGCGTAGCCAGAAATTTTGTTCGGGGGGGGGGGGGGGGGGGGGCTCAGGTTGCAGCGCGGCCTCCTCCTTATAGAATTTGTCGAGGGATCAAATGCATGAATAGTAACTGCATTGTCAATTTCATTGTATATTAGATGCTGCAAACGAATTATTGAACGCTATGCACTGTCCATTAACATATGTATGTTTTCATAAAAAAATATATTCGTATGCCCCAAAAATTGTGGCAGAAATAACTGATATCAATGCTTCCGTGTTTTGTTTTTGTCTAATTAATAAGTAAAGAAAACATCACATGAACTTTAGAACTATTGACCCTTTTCGTGGAGCAGTTTGTTTTAGAGAAACGAGATGGCGCTCACGGCGGCGCGCCATACCTTTCCTCAGCGACCGCGCACGAATACGAAACCATTACCGATTCTACCTTGCTTCTGTGCGATCAGCTGTCGGAAATGCAACTGAGTTTTCGCTAACACACTGTGCTCCAATCATGCTAGATTGAATAATGTGGATTGAAGACGTGTGCAGTAGTTGGCTGCAAAAATAGTGACTGGCATGTTAAGGAATAGAATGAATCTGTGTGGCGAAGTTCGCGGACCGCTGCTGCAACTGTCCGAACGTGTTACCGGCACTTCGTGATGTACGGCTTTCCTAGAGGATACAGAAATTTGCTCATCCGCCAGCCTTGTATCGCTAATCTTCAAAGAAAGGGCTTCATCCCCAGAACGTCGGCAACAGTGAGTACCACTCGTTAAACAATGACAAAGGGAGTAGCGCCGCTTCCTGTCATAGTAATAGTGAATTCCACTGGCGGATCTGGAGCGGTGTGCCGAATCCACGACGGAGCAAGAAAATCCGCCGCGGAGTGACCCGATCCCGATCGACCAGTGAAAAATAAACACGCTCCGGCAGGGATTGCAGCGGAAGTTGTCGCACGCATCCGGTTACCCATGTTGCCAATCTCGCATTAGACCACGTTGGGGGTTCTAGGCACAGCGGCAACTGCACTTCGCGTCTTCTTCGACGTAGCCGACGATTTTGGGGCGTTTGTGCGGAGGCTCTGCAAACATTTCATTAAATAAAATTTCGTACAGTACGTACGACTCATCCTCATCGCTGCTGCTGCTGCTTTCTGAAGAGGAACTGTGCGAACTGTCGCTGTCGCTCAAAGCAACGAGCAATCCGGCAGGGTCGAACGACGCCATTTCAGAACTGTAAACAACGCCACAGGGTTACCAGACAGCGCTTGAAAAAGCGCTGCAAGCAACCGACGTACCCGATTGTTCCGGAAGTGACGGCGCCTAGTCGCTGGAGTTCCGGCGAAATCCGGCTCTATTGACCCTTTTCGCGGCGATCCCGTGGGCGCTGCCATGTTTGATCACGTGGTGACGCCTCCATTACTTGCCTCAGCTGCATCCGTTGCCTCCATGTTTATAATGGATGCACATGATGCCCGGCGCGGCTCAGGAAACCCCTGTTTCGGGAGATATCGCAGACGCTGACTGCATGGGTGATCGGCACGAAGCTTTGGCCACAGCTTCAGAGGACATGTAAAAGCGCTTTCGAAGCTCATTAAGCTTTGTCCAAACGGCGCGAGCAGAGTATATGGCGCTTGTTCGAAAAACGAGGCTAAAAATCTATTCCAAGCTTTCCGCTTAGGAATTGAATCAGGATCAGTGTGTTTTGCTCTTCGCTCTTTGTTTGGCAAATACTTATAAGTAACGGCTTGTCACGTTTCTGACTCAGTGAAGTTCGTTAGTGCTATCTGATTATTTTCTGCCTAATCGCTCGCGGGTGTGCTCAGTTGCAATAGATTTGTTCTTGCTGCACACAAGACTAGGAACGTAGCTGTTCTGTTCTTTGTAATAGCTTGTAGCAAATATGTAGTATCGCTAGTAGCTCGCTTAACTCCTGTAGACCGTCAGGAAACATTCAACTTCGACCATTCGTGTGCTGTCGGTGTAGTCGCAGTTACCATGCTTTGTTACCTATGCTTTGGTGCAGATTCAAGTGTGCGCCCATTAACATATTCTTAACACATTGACGATAGAGTGTGCGTAAGTTTGCGTGCGAGTTGGGGTAGATGTGTGTAGGCAACGTGCGCGAAAATTACTGTGCCAGGAAGCGGCGCTACTCCCTCTGTCATTGTTTAACGAGTGGTACTCATTCTTGTCGATGTTCTGGGGTTGAAGTGTTTTCATTGGAGGTTAACGATACAACGCTGACATGAATTTTTGTGAAAAGTCAATTTTTTTTTTCGTTCACGAGCAAAGTCGTAAATTTAGAAGGACCGGCAGCAGAGGCTGTCTGTATGTAGCAACGGTCCGTGAACTTGGCAACACATATTCATTCCTTTTCTTAATATGCCGGTCACTATTTTTGCAGCCAAACTACTGCACACGTCTTCAATCTACCACTCCACATTTTGCAGCATGAATGGAGCACAGTGCGTGAGCGCAAACCCAGTTGCATTTCCGACAGCTGATCGCACGGAAACAGGGCAGAAGCGGTAACGGTTTCGTATTCGTGTGCTCTCGCTGAGGCAACGTATGGCGCGCCGCCGAAAGCGCCATCTTGTTTCTCGAGAGCAAACTGCTTCGCGAAAAGGGTCAATAAGACGGATCAACGCGGAGCGCTCCGTCGTGGAGCAAGTTGCCCCAAATCGCCCAGTGGAACATGCGATCTTGCTCTGGATCCGCCAGTGGAATTCAAATTCTCGGCCGCGGAGCAAAAAAACTTGCTCCAGATCCGCCAGTGGAATTTACTATAAGTTTCGCGCACGTTATCTATACACATCTGTCCAAATGTCAGGAAAGCTTACGACCACTCTATCGCCGACGTATCAAGAATAAGTGAATGGACGCACACTTGAATATATGCGCACTGTATACACACAATAAATGACGGACTACACCTATGGCGCACCAATGGTCGAAGCTGAATGTTTCGTGACGGTCCACAAGAGTAAGCAAGTTACTCGCTGTAATATATATTTGCTACAAGGTATTACAATGTACAAAACAGCTACGTTTCAAGCTTTGTGCGCAGCAAGAACAAATCTATCGGATTCGGAACTGAGCACACCCGCGAGCGATTAGGCAGAAAATAATCAGATAGTGGCCGCACCGAGGAACTTCACTGAGTCAGAAACTGACAAGCCACTGCTTCAAATTATTTGCCGAATAAAGAACAAAGAGCAAAACACACTAATCCTGACTGAATTCATAATCGCAAAGCTTGGAATGCATATTTAGCCCCGCTTTTAGAAGAAGCACCATATAAACTGCCTGCGCCGTTTGGACATAGCTCAATCAGCTCCGAAAGCGCTTTTGCATGTTCTCTGAAGCTGTGATCAAAGCTTCGTGTCGTCCACCTAGTCACCGTCTACGATATCTCCAAAAACAGAGGTTTTCTAAGCCGCGCCGGCGTCATACACTTCCATTGTAAACAAGGAGGCAGTTGAGGCAAGCAATGGACGCGTCACCACGTGATCAAATATGGCAGCGCCCACGTGATCGCCGCGAAAAGGGTCAATATCAGTTCGAAACCAGCAAAGCAATGCATGCAGCTTATATGAAAAACGTAAAGGCCATGAAATTAATAAGTTGAGGACAAATATTTTGATGAATCTTTGTCATTCAAGAACCTTGTTTACATATTTCTACATATGCAACGGCCAGGAAGAAACCTCAATGACGCTATCCCTCGTTGCAATCGAGTGCGCAGGAGCCTGTGTAATTCGTCGTGTATTGTAATTTCACCGAGATAATACTCGCAGCAGTGAGTACAAATAAAAAGTGGGAGTTCTGCAAAGTATATATTAGAAATGCGAAGATAGAATGGAATATACAAATGCGAAGATACAACTCGCTAAAGGGCAAAAAAAGAGTCGCTGGAAACAAAGTTCACTGCTTGTATACACAAAACCTCGCAGTAAGATATTTAAAAATACGTATGAGTCTCCAATAAATCTACGTATTTAAGCAAACGTCAGTGTATATAATGCGTCAAATACGACAAATAAACATGTTGCTCAGTCACAAATAGTAAACTTTGAGCACAGAAAGACAGATGATCCTGGCAAGAACATAACTATGATTGCAGAAATCGTGATATGTACTTATGCCATGCAGCGGTCGCGACAGCACCATACAGGTAGAATAATAGAGGAATAATGCATAACTCAGTACGAAAATGTGTAACTGCCTGCACAACGCCAACAATTATTCTGCACCCAAAATTAAAGGAGGGTATTCCTTCGTTTCAAAAAAGAAATAAAAGCAGGTAGCTGAAAAGGTAAGAAAAGGACAAACGAAGGCCACAGATGATGCGGTAAGTTGAACTACCCAATATCCGAGTGTTTTTGGCGAACGCCGCGTGGGCCGGGCTTTCAATGAGCAAGGTCGGTCAAAATTGGTTATTGGTATCCTCGTAATTTTTGTATTCGCTTGATAACTGTGATCATGATGCTAACTGCTAGAATAAACGGCGAAAATTTCTGCGGTTTTAAAAGCTAATGAGCGGTCATACGTTTTCATAATTAAGAACTTATGGACCTGAAGAAACAGTGCTTTTTACTTGCATTGATTTTTGCTGCTTCGCTATCTAAAGGACAAACTTCTCTTGGCGGGAAAGTTGAGCGAAGCGGTCACGTTGATGCCGACGTCTCTGTGGGTGTATAGAAGCGCCAGCCTAACCATGCGTTCCACAGACATTGTAGAGCGCAAGTAGTTTTTTAATAAACTCTTGTTAAAGTATATTCTCTCTGCGCTGACAGTGGTCACTGGAAGGGTGACTAGAAGCTGCAGCAGTATTTACACATTTACATAGAACCTGCAGTCGCAATGAGAAAGAGCATTCCGGTTCTAAAACCAAAAACACTTCCTCGATGTCGTTGGCATCCTTGTTTAGGTACCTTGCACAAACAGTAGGCTGTTCGATTCCAGTGATGTCCGTCGTTTCGTCAGGAAGTATGGAGAAGCAGCCTGCTTTTGAATCTAAGCTTTCTTTGATAATGTCACCACAAATTTCTATAATTTGGTTTTGTGCGTCTGGGCTTAAATACCAGGCAATACTGGGGCAACTTTCCAAATGGTTCTTCAGATATGTATCTCCACAATCAGCTCGCATGCGAAGAAGCACTCTGAAAATTCCTGTATTTTCAGCAGGGGCATTGCTTAAATCCATAGGGCCCCTGTCCCTGTGGCCACGGAGAGCCAGACCTTGTCGTCCGCAAAAAAAAAAAAAAAAAAAAAAAAAAAAAAAAAAAAACCTCAATAATAGGCCGTTCACTTTCTTCTGTTTTCTCATATTTTACTTTGCCTGCCCTGGTCCAGCTGATCAATCACATTGGGCACGCTTCCTGAAAATGTTTGGAGAAAATTATCAGCTGCTAGCTGACATTCACGGTGATATTTAGTATTTTCGTGTGTGTGGGAGATTGCGACCACGCGCTTCCATTTATGGAACGGCTTGGACACGAGCGTTCCAGTGCGCGCATGTTGGCCCAAGTTTATAACAGCATTAACCCCATAAAGTTCCAGAATTGAAAATCTTTTAAAGCATGCCTTTGGAAATTTCAGCGCACCTTTCGCGTCAAAAGTTTATGAGAACTTTATACCCATAAAGTTTCGTAATTGAAATCCATGCGCTCCGTATATTCCGCGGCCGCTGCGAGATGCCGCAACGCGCCCGCTCACTATCGAAAAGCCGTTGAAAGTTTGTGCTCGGATGGGGCTCCTTGCGTTACGTGACTCTAGGTGCAAGGGTGTTGCCACGAAATCCAGCCCAAGTTCGCAATGTTCGTGCTGAAATGTCTTTTCGAGCGTGAAAAAGACATTGTAGACAAAATCCAGAATGATTGCCGGCGTCGGTGGTAGTTTTGGTCGGCGGTGCATGCCAGCACGAAAAAATTTCGGGGGGGCTGAAGCCCCATCAGCCCCCGCCCCCCCCCCCCCCTGGCTACGCGCCTGGAAACCCCCTCTCCGAAATTTTCTCATGAACCCACCCCCTTCCGCCCTTTCCCACGGCACAGAAAGTTTAAGGAGGTGGGCTCCGAAAGAGCGACATAGATGAAAGGGTAAGCTTGAATTTGAAGGCAACGCGAGGGCTAGTGGTGGTCCGAAGGGGGGAGGGGGGGGGGAGGTTGGTTTGTCATAGGGGCCATCCCCTCTCCCACGTACAGAACATTGTGGCCCCACTCCTGGCGCGCCTCTACCTTATTCCGGATCGTGTTAACCATAACTGCTGAGGGGGGATAAGCGTTAAATAATTCCATACACAGCTAAAGAAGGTACGAGCGCGCGCATAAAACTAGGAGGCATTGTTGCTCTCCACCATGCCTTCGTGTCGTTTAAGAGGTTCTCGTTTCTTGTACTTGACCGAATGGGCGACCACGCAGCGCGAGAAAAAAAAGCATTCCGAAAATATTTCGACTTGCTTGTCTAGGAAATGCATAACAAGCACCCCTCCCCGCCCTTCTTCTTTTTTTTTTCTTCTTTTTCTTTCCCTTGTCTCTGACTTTCATTATGTTAATAAACTTCAGAAGAGCCTGCTGTTAGGCTAGTTTGTACACGCTGTGACGAATGAAAACAGGGCAAAAAACGGGACAAGAAAGAAAGAAAGACCTACAGAACGCTGATTTTTGCAAGGCAAAATATATCATGGACGGGGGTGCTGGGCCAAGGGAGCTAAGAAACCGCCACAACAAAGAGGTGGGAGGGCAGGTATAGGTGAATGGCCTCGTAGTACACACAGAAATAGAAATATAGGCATGTTAGGGGCCGCCGAGTGCGACAGCGACTGACGGACACGAAAAATAAGAAGGGAGTGGGGTGATGGATAGGAGGAGGGGGGGGGGGGGGCGGGGGGGGGGGGGGGGGTCGCGTTTAAAAGGCGTCAAGAACGACGTTGGCGGATAATTATGGACATAGGGAGAGCGTCTTCGCATTACGCGTGCCATGCTCTCACCATTGAGCTACCGCGGCGCTGTTTTCTCATCCGCTTTCTGGGCTATTTATGTATTACTACTGGAACTAACCCTGGGAGTGTAAGCCAGTGCCACCATTCACTCTCAGGGTTAGTTCCAGTAGTAATACATAAATAGCCCAGAAAGTGGATGAGAAAACAGCGCCGCGGTAGCTCAATGGTGAGAGCAGTGGCGCACCGACCGAGGGGGGGGGGGGGGGGTTGTAACTCCCCCCTGAGGCCGAGTTAACCCCCTTTTGTGTAACCCCTTTTCATTCCTTGCGCCTTTGAGTACTTCAACTAAGATGTAAGACGCGCAATCGTCTGCACACTCGCAAACTTGCGCAAAAGGCGCATTTTTTTGACAATTTCCCGAGAAGAAATTGACATTAGTATTGTTTAGATGGTATTGGAAAGTAAGGCAAACTGTCAACACCCCCCCCCCCCCCCCTGGCAGAGATCCTGGGTCGCTACAGGGTGACAGCATCGCACGCGTAATGCGAAGATGTGGGTTCGTTCCCCACCTGCGGCCAGTTGTTGTTTCATCCATTCTCATTTCCATTAATTTATCATTTCTTTAATTCAATTAATAAGTACAAGTAATTCCGCCTATGTTGTCCTTGGTGTCTTTGTTTGTTGGCTTCTTATATGATAATGACAAATCGGCCCCCTCGGTGCTTTTTCTTCTCGTTCATATATATATATATATATATATATATATATATATTGTGCAGAAGAAGACGCGCCTCCATCCAGCGGCATCGCCAACGCTTGGCCCGCTCTGCTCGCGCTGTTGGTCGCTGGTGTCTTTGGAGACGGTGCTCCACGCTGCCTCGCTGTTCTTGGAACTCGAAGCGTCCTTGAAGGACACCGCCAATAAACCTCTTCTCAATTGGTGGAGGTTGCTGGAATTCGCCCGCCGCTTGCACCCTGGAGCTTCGAACTCGAACGCCTCCGCCCATCATGACCGACAACACAGACCCGCCGGCGCCTGCGCCCCAGCCCGTCATCTGCACCGGGGTTCCTCAGCAACGTGATTCGAAGGTCTTCAGCGGTACAGATGAAACGGACGTGGAGGACTGGTTTACGTCGTATGAACAGGTGAGCGCGCATAACAAGTGGGACGATGTCGCGAAGTTGACCAACGTCATATTTTATCTTACTGGCGTAGCCCAACTCTGGTTCCATAACCACGAAGTCGACATCCCGACATGGTCAACTTTCAAGACGTCTTTCACTCAAGTCTTTGGTCGACCTGCTGTCCGCAAACTACGCGCTGAACAGCGCTTGCGAGCCCGTGCACAGCAGACTGGTGAAAATTTCACTAGCTACATTGAAGAAGTGTCGACCTTTGCAAACGTGTCAACGCCGCCATGCCCGAAGCTGATAAAGTTCAGCACATCCTCAAAGGCATCGATGACGGCGCATTCCAGATGCTTTTGGCCAGGAATCCTCGCACCGTTTCTGAAGTATTCACGTTGTGCCAGAGCTACGAAAAGTTGAAGAAGCAACGCACCCTGACTCGGCAGCCTCTGTCGACCGCCGACTCGATAGCGAGTCTGGTTGCCGTTTCGGACCACTCTCTACTGCTTCAGCGGATTCAAGACTTCGTGCTCGAGGAGGTTGCCCGTCAACTTTCCTTGGTGCCCTTCACCCAGGAGCCGTCCTGTCGTCTGCCTCAAGCTCTTCCTGTCGCTCACCACCAGCCACCTGTGGCCACGCCCCTTCCCTATACGCAGCCAGTGCAGCCTGTCGCCGCGCCTCTTACGTATGCGCAGGCAGTGCAGCCTGTTGCCGTGCCTCCTACCTATACGCAGGTAGTGCGTAGGCCTCTCCAGCCGCCTTTCTCGGTCCTGCAACAGTCTGCACCACCCGCCGCTCCCACTGCTTCTTGGGCCGGGCCGAGAGTCAGCAATCCATGGCTGACGCCTGACAATCGTCCCATCTGTTACGCCTGCTGCACGCCAGGACACGTCGCTCGCTATTGCAGCCGTCGCCTTCCAACTCCCGACGACGCTGCCCGGCCGTTCCAGTATGGCAGTCAGCCCATGCGCCAATCAGCCCCGGGTCCCTCCCAACGGTTCGTTTCTTCTGACCTCCCTGAATTTCCGTCGCGCCGCTCCCCATCTCCTCGTCGACGATCGCTCTCCCCAATGCATCGCCGACCCGCACCCTCCGACCAGGAAAACTAAGCGCCGCAGTTCGCGAGGCAAGAACTGCGCCTTCTGCGAACGAACTGCCCAAGTCCTCGCTCTTATCCTGTCTCTCCAGTCGTTCTCCTGTCGTTCTCGTTCGCAAGAAGGACGGGTCTATTCGCTTTTGCGTTGACTACCGTCGATTAAATAAGGTCACGCGCAAGGACATCTATCTTTTGCCGCGCATCGACGACGCCCTTGACATCCCTCAGGGCGTGGAATTCTTTTCGTCCCTAGTCTTGCGTTCTGGCTACTGGCAGGTTCCAATGGCTGAAGCCGATCGCCAGAAAACGGCATTTGTTACACCTGACGGCCTATACGAGTTCAACGTGATTCCCTTTGGACTTTGCAACGCGCCTGCAACGTTTGAACGACTCATGGACAATACGCTGCGTGGCCTCAAGTGGTCTATGTGTCTTTGTTACCTTGACGATGTCGTGGTTTTCTCGCCTGACTTTCCGACCCACCTACTTCGCCTTAGACACGTTTTGACGTATCTCACCAACGTTGGCCTGCAACTGAACCTCAAGAAGTGCCGCTTCGCCGCGTGGGAGCGGACCATCTTAGGCCACACCGTGTCCAAGCACGGCGTTCTACCGGACCCTGCGAAACTTCGTGCAATCGCTCAGTTCCCGAAGCCTACTAACGTCAAAGAACTACGCAGTTTTGTGGGCCTGTGCTCATATTTCCGGCGCTTTGTCCGCAATTTCGCATCGATCATGTCGCCCTTGACCCAGCTCCTACGCGGTGGCGCGGACCTCTCCTCCTGGTCCCCTGCATGCGACGTCGCGTTTGCTACACTGCGTCGTCTTCTTACCTCTCCACCTATTCTTCGCCATTTCGACCAGACAGCTGCAACTGAGGTACATACAGACGCCAGCGGGGTCGGTCTTGGCGCCGTGCTCGCGCAACGCAAGCCCGGCTACTCCGAATACGTGGTCGCCTATGCGAGTCGTACGCTGACAAAAGCAGACGCCAATTACAGCGTGACTGAAAGAGTGCTTGGCTCTAGTATGGGCACTTAGCAAGTTCCGCCCATACTTATACGGCCGCCCATTTGATCTAGTAACGGATCACCATGCGCTTTGTTGGCTCGCCACGTTGAAAGATCCATCTGGCCGCTTAGCACGCTGGGCACTCCGAATCCAGGAGTACGATATTCGCGTTGTCTACCGCTGCGGACGCAAGCACACTGACGCAGACGCCCTGTCCCGTTCACCTCTACCTCCAGACTCGGCCTGCTGAACCACTTGCGCTCACCCCCTGTCATCTCTTGACCTTGACTCGATTGGCAACGAACAGCGCCAGTGACCCATGGATCGCTTTTTTTCGCCTATCTTTCTGGATCATCAACCATCCCTGTATCTCGATATCCCTCCGACGCCAAGCTGTTCATTTCGCCATTCGTGATCAGCTGCTCCACCGACGCAACTACGCTCCCGAAGGCCGTAGATGGCTACTAGTCATTTCCCGCAGCTTGAGATCCCAAATCTGTGCCTCTTTTCACGACAATCCACAATCTGTCCACGCCGGAGTATTTAAGACTTACGAACGTATCAGCCACCGCTGCTACTGGCGTACACTTTTGTACGAAAGTTTGTTCCGTACTGCCCTGACTGTCAACGTCGCAAATTACCACCTTTCCGTGCGTCTGGCACTTACAGCCACTTCCGTGCCCTGCCAAACCCTTCGATCGCGTAGGCATTGACCTCTACGGCCCGCTTCCCATGACACCGGATGGCAATCGGTCGGTGGATCATACAGTTGTGGTGGACCATTTGACACGATACTCAGAAACCGCGGCTCTACCGAGTGCTACAGCGCGGGAAATAGCCTCTTTCGTCCTGCATCGCTTCATCCTTCGACATGGCGCACCTCGAGAACTTTTCAGTCATAGAGGTCGCGCCTTCCTCTCCGAGGTCGTCGAAGCTCTGCTTTCGGAATGCCACATTATTCATCGAACGAGCACGGCTTACCATGCGCAAGCTAACGGGCTCACGGAACGGTTTAACCACACTCTCGGTGATATGCTCGCGATATACGTGGCATCTGATCATGGGAACTGGGACCGCGTACTTCCTTTTGTAACGTTCGCACACAACACCGCGACACAAGCTACTACGGGATTTTCGCCTTTCTTCCTCTTATATGGACGGGAGCCATTGCATACCATCGACACTCTCCTTCAATACCGTCCTGACGCTTCCGAGTGCCCACCTATGTACGAAGCTGCCCGACAAGCCGAAAAGTGCCGCCAGCTCGCGCGCACCTTTACGTCACAAGAACAACAGCGCCAGAAGGAAGGCCGCGCCGACTCGGTGCCCAGTCCCACGTATGCCCCAGGGTCTCTTGTATGGCTGGCTGTTCCTTTCCAAACTCCAGGCCTTTCCTCAAAACTCGTCCCAAAGTACGAAGGGCCTTACGGCGTCTTGGAGCTAACGTCCCCGGTGAATTTTCTCATCGAGCCACTTTATCCACCTGACGACATGCGCCGGCGTGGACGTGACCTCGTCCACGTGGCGCGTCTCAAGCCCTACCATGACCCTCTGCCAACAACCTCTTAGGTCGCCAGGATGGCTCTTTTTCTGCGGGGGCGATTGTGAAGAAGAAGACGCGCCTCCGACCAGCGGCATCGCCAACGCTCGGCCCGCTCTGCCTCGCTGCCTCGTTGTGCTTGGAACTCGAAGCGTCCTTGAAGGACACCGCCAATAAACCGCTTCTCAATATATATATATATATATATATATATATATATATATATATATATATGGGAAACAGAGGGGCCCGATGTTTATAAGTCATTTCATACGGAGAAGAAGACGAGTTCTTGATCAGCTGCTGTTCCTGCTTCGCTCTGGTTTTTCACTTTGTGCGTACCGACGCCTCCGTGGCGGGCACAGTATCGAAAGCAATGACGGACGTTCCGCCCCCTCTGCCGCCACGGTTGGGGGCTGGCCTCCAAGCTGAACGTCGGTCTGCTGCGTCCGACCATCTGCACATGACTCTGCCAGGGTCATCGAGCGGCTCTGACGTGGACGACATGGAATCCGACGGTGGATATACAGTGGCCACAAACCGCCGGTTGAAGAGGAAACTTCCCAGGACTTCAAGCGTGAGTGAGCTCAACTACAATAAGCCGCCCTCACAGCAAACGTATACAATCGCCTACATCCCCATCGCTGCTACTAGCAACCTCAATTCCCTCAATAGGCAAACTCTCACTGCCTATCTCGATAGGCTGGCTCCAGGGCAAATCAGAGAGGTCCGTATTAATCCCAGAAAAAACAGCATTGCCTTGATTTGCCCAGATGGGCAAATCAAGGCAATGCATGCTTACACAATTGGTTCGTTCCTTGCGAATGCTGCTTATGGGAGTTAAGACGTCCGTTGCCAAGGCGGCGGTGCAAATTCTCGACGCACTCAAACCGGTGCTTGGTGCTATATAAAAGCTAGCAATTAAGAACCATGGCATCATGAACTTCAATGCTGTCACTGCAGGAAAGGATCAGCCGTTCCGTAATATTTCAATGGAACGCACGAGGTCTACGAGGTCGCCTCGGAGATTTTAAACAGAGACTGCTCAAGTATCGATTTCCAGTTATTGTGATATGCGAGCCGAATATGACTTCGAAATTTAGACTGTCAGGTTACAAACAATTCGCGTCTGAGACTAGTGGAAATCCTAGCAAAGTCTTACTATGCATGCGATGTGGCCTCACGCACTCGCTAAACCAAATTCCGGTGCACAACAGCAACGAGTACGTTTCTATAACACTGAAGCTAAAGCGCCGCACAATCTCGGTCATCGGTGGCTATATTTCTCCCAGGGGAAGATTTGACGCTGGACACCTGAAACTTGTACTTGACTCCAGCCAAGGACCTCATGTTATCGTAGGTGACTTCAACGCACACCACCATCTTTGGGGTAGCCGGGCCATAAACATTCGAGGAAGACAGCTTCTTGACTTCACAAACAGCAATGGTCTTAACATCCTAAACGACGGCTCACCGACATATTTGCGTGGCACAACGTACAGCCGCTGTCTCGATTTAGCTATCGCTTCACGATGCCTTTCGTCTTCTGCTGCCTGGTGCACAGATGCTGAAACGTACGGCAGTGATCACCTACCTACTTATGTACAATTGAGATGGTTCACGAGACTCCCTAATCCTGATGCACAACGCACTGACTGGGATGCTTTTCAAAACAAACTGGAACAGTCCTGCGGCTGTATAACTTCTCCGCAAGAGATCGAAGAGCGAATCACAGCAGCAATGCACGCAACAACAGACATCGTCGCAACATCAAATTCCAGAACATCCGTTGATGTTGTATATGAGCAGCTGCTGGCAGTCCGTCATCGCGCCGAGAGGAAATACAGGCGAACTAAATCGATATCAGACTTGAGGACGTCACGTCGTGTGCAAAAAAAAATTCAAAGACACTTAGAAAAGCTCGACAGACAGCGTTGGAGGTCCTTTTGCACCAGCCTGGACCCAAGAAAACCATTTTCCACGATACGGCATGTTGTACAAGCCTTGCCATCTACTCCACAACAACGACGTCCCTTCCGAGCTCTGGCTATCAATCAGATGCGCAGTGAGAAGGAGATCGCGGAAGATTTCTGCTTACATCTCTCCGGCTCTACAACAGTGGTATCTACGCTGTTCAGGTGCGCTCCGCCAACAGTGGACGATCGTCTCGACCTTCCATTCACGCTGCAAGAGCTACATGCTGCGATCTCTTCTTCTATACACTCAAGTGCGCCAGGGCCTGATGGCATTACCTATTCTACCCTACGCCATCTGGGCCCTCGATCGACTGAAGAGCTTCTGGCTTTATATAATCTCTCTTGGGCCTCGGGAACTGTGCCTGCACATTGGAAGACAAGCAAGATCGTGGCATTATTGAAGCCAGGCAAGTCACCCCATGGTATGCTTTCCTACAGACCAGTGGTGCTTGCCAGTTGTATAGGAAAAACCATGAAACGGATGGTTTTGGTGCGCCTAGAATGGTTTTTGGAGAAGCGTAATATATATCCAGACGCGATGACAGGTTTCCGAAAGGGTAGGTCGTCCATCGACAGCGTTATTGACCTAGTAACGACTGTAGGTAGGGCTTAGTTTACTATTTTAATTATTGTTATTTTTACTAATTTTTATCGCCCAACACAATCCTTATGTTGAACATCAGAAACGTCGCCGTCGATTGATGACTGCTGTCTTTCTGGATATCAAGGGTGCATTTGACAATGTTCTACATGATGCAATTTTAAATTCCCTTGAAGAATATGGCATTGGTGGCCGTATGCATCAGTGGATAGCCAGCTATCTTCGAGAGAGAACGGTGTTTATGGCAACTCTAGACGGTCATACAAGGAACCATCCTGTCTACCGTGGGGTGCCTCAAGGAGGTGTACTGAGCCCAACCTTATTTAATGTTGTTCTCGTTGGGCTCGTCAAAGAACTCATAGGCGCAGTCTCGGTCTCTGTGTACGCAGATGACATCTGTATATGGACCACGAGCTTAGCGCGCTTACAAGTACAAACGAAACTACTGCGTGCAGTGTCGATAACGTCGCAATACCTAAATAGTCGTGGACTTCAGCTCTCACCGACAAAGAGTGCAGCCATGGCATTTACGCGGAAGTCAATGGCCTGCTACCCCGTCATGATTGATGGCAAGATTATACCTTCGGTAACCCACTATAAGTTTCTCGGAGTCACCATCGACCGTGACTTATCTTGGTCGAAAACCATCTCTGCATTGAGAAAAAAGCTGGACAGCTTTGCACAAATCATTCGACTTATGTCTGGAAAATCGTGGGGGCCATCCCAATCATCTCTTCTGCAGCTCTACCAGGCACTTTTTGTTGGATACCTCCGCTACAGCGCACCTGTACTTTCTCGGATTAGTTCATCTGCCCTCCGCACACTTGAAGGAGCTCAGGATCGCGCACTAAAAATTTGCCTAGGATTACCACGATGTACTTCCACATGGGGCACTATTGCAGAGGCACGCGCATGCCCAGCTCGAGTGTATCTGCAACATGAGCCAATGCGAGTGCATCTAAGGCTACTGACTAGGCATAGGAATCATCCACTGACAAATGTCACAAGTATACGGCCTGACGCCGCCTACTCAGAAGCCGTATTGTCGCAACGGGATCTACTGCCGTCGGACTTCGCACCGCATGACATACCGGAAGCTCCACTCTGGACGATGGCAAAGCCGACGGTGAAAATCTCAATCCCCGGAATAACGAAAAAGTTGTCGCAGTTTCACCTGAAAGGCGAAGCATCAATTGCGATAGAAAATTTGTAGAGAGCTATACGGAGTAATGATATTAGCTTTATCAGCTGTATAAACTTGGACATTGTTGTGTCTGGCGGTCCCTCGGGACAAAGGAGGCCGGCGCCGACTCAGACGCGACAACCTGGCGCCCTTTCTCGCGGCCGAGAATTGTCACCTGGGACTGAGGGATTAGCAGTTGGTCCCCGGGCTACCTCATGCGTGGCTAAACGGCAGCATCGCCCCTTGGTGCGGTCCCGTGAATTACCAGCGCCGCCCGAACCACGACGACGCTACGCCGACTGCTGCCTTTCGAGACAGCCACCGCCCTACCTGGTTCCGCGAACTGACCACTATGGAGAGGCGAATCTTGAAAGGGGCCCGCGTCTGGCAATCCCGGGGGAACGACATCAACGTTCGGTTCCCAAGGTGTCAACCGCTGCCTGTGTTCGGGGGCGACCTAACAAGATTGGAGGCGGAGCCCGGCGGGAAACGACGACACATCACGTGCGGGATATGGCCACCTGATCCAAGATGCTGATTGGCTAAAAGAACTACAGTGTGTTCCCTCGTCGAGTGAAAGAGGGAAACGAAAGGGATAAAACAGGGGACTTGAGTGTTGAGACGCTGGACGCTTGAGGCTTGACCATGTAGAGCACGCTTGACGATGTAGAGCACGCTCGACCATGGAGAACGCTCGGAGATGTAAACGCTACTACATGCAAAGATGTTAGAACGTAGACGGCTCCAATATCATGGAGCCCATCTTGTAATATACCATGTACAGTGTATATAAAACAGTTTTCTAATCTCCCTGGATAACTCCTCCTCTTGGCACCTGGCACGGCACCATACATGAAACCTTCGTGGCCGCTCGGACCGTCGAGATTCGCAACAACATGCAGCAGCATCGGCAACACGCAGAACTGTTGCTGCCGCCGTCGGCGTTTTGCCCGCGTTCGCTCAAAATGCGTGCGGCGTTGGTGACTCTTGCCGGAGCCTCTGATATAAATAGGCACTTGGTGCCGCAGCTAAACGTCGCCTCCCTTCCCTCCCCCTCCCCCACGGCCTCTCGCGCGTCGGAAGAAGGCGCGTTTGCTCTACATATATGGTGATTGTAAAGGAGGAAAGAGACGCCTACTTCTGCAGCCCTTAAGGGAGCACGGCGCAGAACGCGCGTATGTTCTCCGCCGTGCCTTTACTCCCCGTGAAAGCGCGCGCCCCTCGCGCCCTTTCACTCGCACATACAGCGTTCGGCGCGTGGCGACGATTTCATCTCCATTGACGTCATACGGAACCTCACGGCGACGGCGACAGCAGAAATCTGCTTTTGAGTGTCCATATAATTGCTATCGCAATAAAAGTCGAAAATGCCGCTTGCTTTTTTTCCTATTTTCCTAGATATTTGTTCCCGAACTTTGCAGAGAAATGCATTGGCGTTCCAGTTAAGTTCTTAACAAAACGTTACTTTATGCATTGAAGCACGAACTTAACTGGAACGTCAATGCATTTCTCCGCAAAGTTCGGGAAATAATATTTCTAAACTGATGTCATCCTGAGAATTAATTCCAAGTGGATCCGCCTTATGAACTCCACGGCTACAATTTGTAAATTGCAATATGGGCCATCAGGTAATTAGTTAAAAACTTAATGAGCGAATTTTTGTTGATTAGTCGGTTATGCATTGCAATTTTTAGAGCAAGTAATATCCGCCTCTTCGAGTAGACCAGCTCATTAACTAGAATTGGGCTATCTGCCACCGGCAACCATAAATAGTGAAAGTGTTCGCTGATACACCCTGTGTGTGTGTGTGTGTGTGTGTGTGTGTGTGTGTGTGTGTGTGTGTGTGTGTATATATATATATATATATATATATATATAGAGAGAGAGAGAGAGAGAGAGAAGTGAAGGAGGGGGAGGAGTGGTAGTTGGCGGGAGAGAAACCCCCCCCCCAACCTAAATAAATTCTTGGCTACGCCACTGGACGGACGCATCAAGCAATGAGGCCTAGCGGCAACGCTCAGTTGTGGCTGTACGTGACGCAGGGGTTACCACACATGGATGGGCCGTTCCTATTCGGAACTAAACCTTGGACGCAGGAGCGGCCGCTACGGGACACTTCATTTGAGCTGCCGCTGAGCCATGCCGTCTTGGCTGTGGACGCGTGCGAGGGACCTCAGAGGGAGCCCTGCTCTGCGTATGTCATCCACTCCGCTAGCGGACACGTAGTACGCGCCGTTTGTCTGCTTGCCCTGGTCGCCCATCTGTGCCTGGCGAGCTCGAATGGAATGGAGCGTGGCCATTGCCGCTGAAGATCGCCAACTGCTGCTGCGGGGCCTATGCTTTAATGCTTACACAGTGAGTCTCACAATCCGAATGAAGCGAAGCCTGCCTACATGGTATCCCTGAACAGCTTCCTCACCGACAAGCTGCCGAACCTCGCTCCTGTGCATGGTGCTCCAGTACATGCATGGCTTTGTGGATCTCTGCAATTTGGGCGTCCTTGCAGACTCGGATTAACTGGTTGTTGTGACCGCAGACACGGAGGTGAATTACCTGCAGTGGCGGCACCAGCTGCTCTGGGTTAGCATTGACTTTGGCTGTGGTACTGCCAACCTCCGGGACGTCCACAAGTCCTCTTCCATGCCGGCGACTGCTGTGCAGTCGGACCTTCCCGCGGGGTCCCTGGCCCTGCAGGAGTCTGAGAACGACTCTGGCTGTTGCTACCCAGACAACACACAGGCATCCTAGAGATGTCTAGTGGACGTCCCTAGTGGGACGTTATGGGCATCCTAAGAATGTAGCAGAATGATCCAGAAAAGGTCCCAAGTGAAACCCTAATTTGGATGTCCCTGCTGGGACTTTTTTTTAGATATCGTCGCCATGCGCGCCGTACGCTGTGTGTGCGAGTGAAAGCGTATCAGGGGAGCCAGCAATCGCGGCTCAATGTAGCGAACGCGAGAAAGGCAGGCCGGAAGTGCGCGGTCGTGTTTCGCGCGCGCGAGGCATGGAGCAAGGCGACGGAGAGGGAGGGGGGGGGGGGGGGGTGCGTTCTGCTTCTGCTCCGTCGGCTGCTGCTCAAAGCGCTGCTGCGCCCGCTGGCGCGGTATCTTGAAAGCGATCTGCGATGTGGGCGAAGTGCGCACCCGCGCGGGCCTCATCTTCAAAGCGATCTGCGATGGGGACTATAAGTGCATGCGCCGAGTGCCCGTAGCTTCGTATGCGCTCTGCTTTCGTCGTTTAGTTCGCGTTGAAGCGAGGCGAGAGACAGCACGAAGGTCAATTTGCCCACTGCTGCTGGCGCGCTTTCTCACTCTAGCGTTTTCACAGCGAGTTTCCGCGGTCATCGAGCGAGATGTGTTCATGTTTACCTGTGCGCGCACGACACCGTGCTTGTCTATTTAGTTAGTAAGCAAATGTTTACAACTTTATACAACTTTATATGGCCAATTAAACTACTATCCTTGCTTCGTATAGCTCGATCTCTACTAATTTGCTACCGCAATCGATGCTTCGCCTTTCGGGCGAAACTGCGACTTTTTTTCAGCTCTCTCGAGTCGGCGAGGTGCCCTTCACAGGCACGTACCATTCGATACGTAAGAGTGCGCATATTCTTTCAACACGTCTCGTCCGTATGGTTGCTTTTGGCATAGTCGCGGCCACTGTCATCAGGTCGTTTTAACCATATTAACGGCCCTTCCGGTCGAGTTATTTTGCAGTTATTTATTTTGTAAGCTTGATGCCTGGGTGCCATATGTAAACAATGCTTAGAAAGTAGTACCGCGAAAATTTTAGGAGCATGAACGCTAGAAAATTGTTTCCTGGGAGCTTCGTAGTTACCTGTATTGAGATGCACGCTGGTGCGGCACACGGCACGTACATGGCACACGGAGAAACCTTTGATTGTTGTCACCTAGCTGAGTGATACCTTTATCGATAGAGTTCAAGGCTAGACATATATACAATAATACACGTTGCACGTGAGTTACGTATCGGCAATGTTCAGACTTGACTCGCCTCCTATTGCGATCGCGGGCAGAGCTGTGGCAGCGCCTCTAGGCCCGTCGCCGTTCAATAATGCTGCTATATTGAAGTTCAAGGGTTAGTAACAACCCCCTAAGTTTCCCAATCCCCAAAACTTGTTGACGCCTCCTTTTTCGATCGCGAGCAGAGCTGCGGCAGCGCCTCTATAGGGCTGTGGTCATTCGATAATGCGGCTATATTGAAGCTCAAAGCTTAGTAACGACACGCTAAGAAGTTTCCCAATCCCCAAAACTTCTTGACACCTCTCGGGAAAACGCGAAAACATTCCACTCGTCGTCAACAGCCCATTCGCTGTGCACCCTCTAGCGCGATCCCACATGCCAGAACAGCGCCGGACGATAAACAGCGCTGTGATCGCAAAATGGCAGCGCCCTCAATAACATGTAAAGTCACGAGCACATCATGCAAAGTCTGCCGTGTTTAGGGTGGCTAGAATTGGGAGGTTGCTTTTCTTGCGTTTCTGTATCCATAAGTCAGTCTGTACAACCTTATTCAGACCCTCGAGGACAGACTCACTCGTGCATTTAGCACTAAACGACTGCACGAAAAAGTGGTCAAGGATTTCTTGCTTCTAGCAGCCAATGTGCTACAGATTGACTGTAAGGAGCATTGCACTGCTCTAACAGGATATGTGGCTGCATCACACAGGTGCACTTCTTGCTCAAAGAGTTAAGCCAGTGTGCTAGTCACAACAATGTCAAAAAGGGTTAAGCCCTGTGGTTTGTAAAAATGTGATGCTCTGCAATGACTGCTATTTGCAATAAACTTGTATTAAGTCACCAGCGCTTTGTACTTTTTAGAATTTTTTTACCACATTCCTGATATCATGCATTAACTTCCTCCCTTTAAAGTACTATTAGAACCGCAAATATGTGGCTAATGTGCGGGCGTCACATTCAAAGTTCTAACGTGCTGGCCTTCCACAGTGATTCCTATGAACTGTACTTTCGTCAAGGCATAAGCAGCATAAGGGCGCCAACCTCCCCACGAAGCACAAAACGCCTTGAAAACTTCTCGGAACGGCTATAAACGGCTATAGACGTCTTGGTCTACACGAAGACGTTAAACAGATGTTCTTGGAAACATTATGTAGCAGGAAGTACGGTTAATCAAATATGCTATCGTGTTTCAGCTGTGGTAACAGCCCACCTCTGGCGTCACCGGAGTATACTTTGGTGAACGTCTTGAGAGCGTATAACTCAAGAACTTTTTTAGATGTTTTTGTCGGAAAATGTGCGACAAGCTTGGGCGTGCGCGTGAAAGTGAAAAAGATTTAAAATGCGCGTGCCCGACGCGCAGCGTTACATTCCGTGCGACTTTAACAGGCCATATTCAATCCGTTAACGTCGCATCATAAAGCCTTTCGCTGCTTTCCCCCTTTGGGCGAACAAGCAGAAAAAGCCTGGGGGGTTATTTGATTCCTTTCCGATTTTTTCATTCGATGAGTCTGCCACGACAGTCAAAGTTTAGAAAAAAGAAAAAGCTCGCAGTTTCGCCCGAAAGGCGAAGCATCGATTGCGATAGCTATTCGGAGTAGGGATGGTAGTTTTATCGGCTGCATAAACTTGGACACATTCGCTTACTAACTGAAATAACAATCGTGGTGTCAGCGCGCACAAGCAAACATGAATAGATCACACTGAATGACCGCAGCCAACGACTGTCAAAACACTGGCAGCAAGCGCAGGTTCGCGCGGTCTATCGCTTCAACGGAAACTGAGCGGCGAATGCACAGCGCATACAAAGGTCAGAGCCGTGTGGAGATAAGAGACGGTGCGGGCGACCGGCACCGCCGGGCAAAGGGCAGAGAAGTTGTTGGCAGAGGAGAAGCAGCCCCCCCCCCCCCTCTTCCCCTTTCTTGCTTTCGCGTGGGAGATTGAGTGGCAAGATACGCCTTTGGTGCCGGAGCACAGCGCCGCCCCGCCTCCCTCCCTGCCATACCTCCTCGGCTTTTCGCGCGACGGTCGAGTTTGCTTTCCACCGTGCGTTCGCTCTCCGTGATAGCGCGCGGGGGAGTTCGCCCTCCGTGATAGCGTGCGACCCCCGCGCGGCTTTCGCTCGCGCATACGGCGCGCGGCGACGATTTTATCGCCCTTGGAATCTATACGGAACCTCACGGCGACGGCGACGCCGACGGCAGGAATCCGCTTGAAGTGTCCATATAATTGCTATCGCAATAAAAAGAAAACGGCCGGGCGCACACGTGCGCGCCCGTTCAGCGTGCTTATCAGAGCCGTGCCTTCCTTTCCCTTTGCGTGAACAAGCGGTGAAGAAGCCGGAATTGCGATACCAGCTATCGTTTCTTTTGGCCGCGCGCAGTCGCAAACGTTCGCTCCGTTTGAGCGAACTCCTATCTGCTCTTGGAGTCCACCACGGGGGCGCCATGGGGACGCGCTGAAGTTTCCGCGAGCGATTCAAAGGGGCCGTACTCATGCTCGCAAGCGTTCGCTCGCCAGTGCTTATATGCTTCTCTTCCCAAGTCTTTTGCTCACGTTCAAGCCTTGACCAGCGCCTGCAGATACAGTGCAGTTCCTTACGGTACGTATACGTTTACCTGCTACAATTTGCACGCCACTTTTGTTTTGGTGGGCCCGTGCTGGCGCGAAGTTTAGACTCGAATATATTTGCATGCACGGTATGTAGCAGAACGTTCATTTGTGATCTAGGAGGTAAAGCTGGAGTTTCACATAATTGGTTGAATTATTACAGAAATTCTAGCTGCGTGTGGCCTTTAAGATGGCAGCAGCGTGCTGCATTGCATAATATACCGGGGCTTTGCTCTCTTGGCTTCTCCTCTGTGTAGGCAGGAAAATAGTCTTGTATTGGTGTGGTAACTTCACTTATAGTTGAAGGATTGAAAAACTATTTGCGGCATGAAATTCGTGAGACGACGTCTTTTAATAGTGAGGTCATTCTATGATTAGTTAAGTGTTTAGGGTCCCTTTAGGAAGAGAATGGTTTTATTGACATGTGGTACAATACCACAGTGATATTGTAAGAGACACTCGGAAGGAGCAGTTGCCAGCCTTGATTGTCAGGCTAAGCCCACATGTTGCTACAACCCACCAACACCACTACTTAAATAAAAGTAGCATACTCTTGTAAGAGATTCGTTTGTGAACCATCTAACTGCTAATGACCTACTGCAAGTCGTGTGTGGATCAAACCATTTGCCAGTTTAATTTCACTCTACAGTAGCTTTTCCATATCATATTTGCAACATAATTCTGAACGTCATCATACAGCATAAGATTTTGAGAGAAAGTATTGCTTAAATTTATAAAGTAAATGGGACCGAGGCAAAGCAATGGCACATATGGTGCTATTTGAAATACCCAATCGCACATCTTTATTGTAAATCAAGTGTGGCTTACTCACTTTTTTCTTCACTGTTGTATTACAGAGCAAACTTCTGTGGGCAGCCAGCGGTATCCAAGAGGGAAGGGACCTGGATTGCTGTGGTTACTGCAGCTGCGTCTTATGTGGTCACCTTTTCTACTGTATTAAAAAAAATGTGTAAAATAATTCTGCATGTCCTTTAATTTATTAGTCAATAAAGCCGCTTTCCCACAAGGTCAAGTAATTTTTTTTCTGCATGTTGTTATGCTCATTTGCTTTGGATGTGTATTGCACATTTGATATATGTTAAACAATTTTATGCAAGTTATTATAAATAATATAATGTAATGCTTCAATTTAATTTTCAGTTCTATAAAGTAACATGTGTACTATGAAGCTAGCATTTGGATGCATGGTATGCGGAAGAAGTGGCCAATAATTTTGCTTACCACATCACTGTGGAATGACAATCTATAAATGCTGCTTTAAAGACAGCTATAAAAGCCTGCATATTGTTTCTGAAGCCATTATAGGTTATGACTTCGGAAACAATATGCAGGCTTAAGAGTTTTGTTAGACGTCCCCAGAATTCTGTTGTAATTTATAACAGAATTCTGGAAATGTCTAATAAAATTCTTAACTTGTTCTTGTCAAGATGTTTTATAAAAGCCTGCATAATGTTTCCAAAGCCATTATTACAGAATTCTGGGAACGTCTAATACAATTCTTGAAGTTGTTCTTGTCGAGATGTTTATTAGCCAACTTTTAGCATAACATTAGCAGGGCTTACTGAAGTACCTGTAGACGTCCACGGCTAGAAAATGTCTTGACCAGGACAGCTATTAAACTTTTGGATTATCCGTTCAAGACATCTTTTAGACATCAAATAGCTGCTTGTGTGTTTCGTGGGTCAGCAAGAGGTGGCCGCAAAAACCCTCGCTGTATCGGCTGCGTGGTCGGTGCTCGCTGTTTCTACGTGAAACGCTTCATTAATTCACTCAGCATCTACAATGCTGAATAAAAAATACTCGTCGGCATCGAAAGCATTCAAGCAAAAAACTAAGCGCGACCAACTCATTTGCCCGCCTAGAGGTATGCAGGCGCCGTGAGAAACTACAGCGCCCCAGCCGGCAGCACCGTCACGCGGCAGGAACGCGTTTTTGGGCCAGCCTCCAGAGGCCAGTCTTCACACCTCCCCATTCTAGCCACCTTACCGTGTTACAGTGCCCTAGAAGGGGGCGCAGTGGGCTTACTCAGCCTAGAGTTACTGTATATGCTCCCTAAGGGAGCTACCTTTGGTAGCATATACAGTAACTCTAACTCAGCCGCTCCTCTGATGCAGTTAGCGTCACATCAAAGAGGTGGCGCCACAGGCAACTTCAATGGAAGCTTTGCTCCCTTTGCTTGCAGAAGCTGTCATTTTCCTTGCACTTCTGTTGATTTCAGTTCGAAGCAGTTCACAGTCTTGTTTGTTTTTAATTTTGGCACACTACAGATTCTTTACATATCTTTAGCAAACACTATATTTGTTGAGGCCACGTGATATTTGCCACAATAGTACCTAGTGGAAAAGGACGACGGCAACTCTTGGGCGATCTGCTGCCTATCCTAGCCACTAAACTTTTTATGCAAGTAAGTCGTCGCCGACGGATTTTGCTTATGCGGAACAGCCTCAACATTTTCTGAATTATTGGACAATTGTAAAAAATTTATTAGAAAAAAATCTTGTTGAATTAGAGGGTCAGTGACCAAATATACGGTTTCATGCCGTGTCGACCTAACCTAAAATGATTTTGCATTAAGATTATGTCCGGTAGTCCACCAGTGAATTAGTCGGAAAACAGTGTGCGCATACTTTCTAGCTGAGCTAAAGAAATGCAGGTATGTTACCCAGGTTTGTGCCATTGCTTAGATAAAATAAAATTGTATATCTGCATATGGCTTAAATATTTCCTTGTTCCACTTTAGTTGTTTCACATGTGACAGTAGCCTTCTGCATTTATTATTAACCATCATTATGCAGTTACACTTTTGCTGTGCTTATGTACAGCAATATAAGGGTGAACAAAGTGACAATAACAGGGCTGTTGCTGACACGAAGCTTTTATTTCCAAGAACTGAAATACAACAACCAGCCATTGATTCATGCGCCCGCTTTACTTCATGTGTAATGGCTGAAATTCAGCTGCTTAGCCCTCTGCCGCTTTCCTGCCTTGTCACTGTTAATTCCTTTCACATAAAAATGAAGACCTGTGACAACGTAAAAACTATTTTAGCTGTGAGGGCAGGAGCATGTGTATTGCAACCAATTTGGATGCAAAGTCTGCTCTGAACTACCAGCATATCCATAATGCTGTCAGAGTGTAGCTCGCTCTGACAGAAGCATTCCGGGAAGAGATCCTGGAGCTTTTTCATGAAGCTGTACAACTGACTGGAGGAATAAAGGCGACCTTCTTGGTTACAGTAGTTCGTTTGACTCTCGGCTACAGTAGTTAGTTTGCCGGGAAAGCTGAAAATTTTTGCCTTGTGGAGTCATAGTAAGCAGCTTGATGCATTCTTGGCATTTTGTACTGGCATTGACAACACACTTCCGCGCAATATAGCCCGCAATGTGGTAAGTAAGCCTTCAGTCGATTCTGGCCATGTGCTGGTGTGGTCTTCTCCCACTCTTTCCACCTATTTTCATCCTTCGGGATGCCAAAGACAACTTCGGCCCATCCTTGACGTGAACGTAGCCTGTTTGGCACCCAGGCGTGTGACAGTGGTTTTGTCGATATCGCGGCACCGCTCAGTCAGTCCACAGCATGTACATCTCTTGCATGCTGTGTGAGACAAAAACATTGCAGAAAAAAAAAGAAAGAAAGAAAACACGTGACAACGTCCACAGAAAACCAACGCAGCTCAGAAACTTGGGCTGACATGCTCATGCCGCTGTGCCGCCGCTCCTACATTCCATTGAAGCCGACGCCAGCGCCACCGCCCAGGCTGTCGGAGAAGCACATACTGTCGATGTTCGTGGAGCCGCCACGCCTCATGGCCTCTGCCAGCGAGTAAGCTCACTGCCCCCTTCTACGGCACTGTAGCCGTGTACAGAACTGTAGTTACACGAGTTACACCGCGTGTGCAGAGGGGCATGCACGACTGCATGTAAGTGCAGCGGGCAGTTCCATTCTTGAGGAGCTTTCATTATGCACAGGTGGGATATTCAACCGAATGAAGTTTTCAAAGTCA
Organism: Dermacentor silvarum; assembly: GCF_013339745.2. Lineage (NCBI taxonomy): Eukaryota > Metazoa > Arthropoda > Arachnida > Ixodida > Ixodidae > Dermacentor > Dermacentor silvarum. The sequence continues at coordinate 159,272,265 of NC_051154.1, forward strand.
ATGCTATCAGAAATATGAAAGCTATGACGTGCGCATGAGCTTGAGGTATTATAGCTTTGGGTTATAATTTGAATGTGCCAGAAAACATGTTTCTCTTTCTTGAAGAAAAAGCCTATCCAGGATTCCACTACTTGTACAAGGCTTTGCGTTCTGGTAGACTAACGTTTACTCGCTGTGCCTGATGTGCTCGCTGGCAGTGAGGGAGCAGTGAGCTATCAGCGCAGGACTGAGAGCTGCTGGGATTCTGAATCCTGTCATTCTGTACTTTGTCGCAACCATGCATTGAGTGCACAACTGGGGATGTTCCCTCATCTCTTGCTCGTCCCGCCCGGCCAGCCTCTGAGCATGTGGAGGACCTGCTGCTTCCAGACATCTGGTACACGGTAGCTGAATGCAAAGTGCCTCGAGTGGCCAGTCGCGCGTCAATTTTGCGTGCATTCGCGGGCTTCTTTCATGCTCCGAAAAACACTTTTATGCAGCACGTACTGAGCAACGGAAAGCTGTATCGGGAGTTTCTCATGTTACTCTACAATTTTCTCATTGACACTTTTCATCAAATTAAAATAATTGAGAAGTTGATTAACTAAGACTAATTATGTAATTAGGTGGAATGCAAAAAATAATCAGTAATTCTACAAGCGACGGCAAACAACATTACCTCGGTTCTGTCCAGCTACGTAGAATTTGCATATTTTTAAGGTGTGGCCCAAGTTAAGTGAAACACCCTGTATGTACGCGGCTAGTATGTTCACAATAACCGGGAACTTGACCATGCTTCCTTTAGGCTCTAGGGCTAATGGGTTGAACTGGGCCGGGCCAGGCCCAAATATTTCGGATCTGGACCAGGTACGGGCTAGGTCTGAAATCACCGGGCCGGGCTCGAGCCTGAAAAAAACAATCCGCATATTGCTCTAGTCAACAATTTTGCGGAGTTGCAAATGCCATAGCCGGGCCTATTACAGGCCCGACTGAGGCCCGAGGCTGACCCGAGCCCGGCCCGGACCCAAGTCAACAATTGCTCACCTGGTCCGAGTCCGACCTGCGGGCCAGGCTTGGGCTTTCGGGTAAGCCCGAACACGTGCACTGCTCTAAATATCGTTGCTAATCTTGAAGTCGTCATTGTGTTTGCCAATATCTCTCGCACCTGGTATACCTAAAGTCCCTAGATTTCCTGCTCTTTTTTAAGTAGCGACATCTACTCTGCCGGCCGCCATTCTCAGCACGCGACCGTCAACGGCCGCTGCTATCTACGCTGTTCGCAGCAGCGTGCGAGTGATTGCGGGGGAACAGTGTTAAGAAGAACATGGCTGCCGGAATGACTGCCGCCCAATGAGATTCGTCAGCGCTGCTTCAAAGCTTGTCGCTACTTAAAGAAAGCAAAAAATATCTAGGGACCTTAGGTATACCTAACTCTAGCCCAAGAGGCAAGGAGAATAACCAGGTACAAAAAGAGTAACATTAAGTTAAGGAAAATGGAAAGTACAAAAGGAGGGATTAGTTATGATAGTGAGAGGGCGGGAGTGAGCTGCAGGCTTTTCAATGTATAGCGATGACAAAAAAAGTTGCACTTTCGCAAGCGAATCATTGATAGCGATAGCAAAGTATTACATAACTACACAAAGTAAGGTTCGTAGTTTTATCGGCCGTCTAAATTACAGTAAACATTCGCTTATTAATTAAATTAACAAGCATGGCATCATGCGCGCACAGGCAAACATGAACAGATCTCACTCAATGACTGCGAATGCTCGCTGTCACAACACCGGCGTGATGAAGAGCGTAAACAGAGGGGAACGAACGCTTCTGCTACCTCTCACTTCAATGCGTCTCCAAAACTTGAGAGTGCACGACCTACAACGCTAGGCGCGCGAGAACACAATGCACACGACGCCACCAACCATCTTGGCTCGCGTAACTTTGCACTCGCCACACATTACCTCCAAGATAGGGCACGGGGAGCCGCGCTCAGCCGCAGAAACGGCCGGGCTAGACGAGGAGACACGTGCTCACCTGTTCCCCTTGACCACCCTTCCCCTTAGCGCGCGCTTGAAGACCGCTGCCGCCACCCCTTGTGCGCAAAACACTGAGAGAGCGGGATGACGTCGCGCATCAAGCCACCATCCCTCTCAGCTCATACTCGCACGCTTTCCCTCGCACCTACAGTATAGTGCGTACGGGGTGCAATAGGATTTTATCGCACTTTGACTTTATACGAAACCTCACAACGACGACGGCGGCAAAAATTCGCCTGGAGTGTCCCTACTAAGTGATATCACAATAAAAGAAATTGAGTGGCGACAATGGTAAAACAAAGGTACGAGTTCCCATGTATTGATAGCTGAGAAAGGAAGAAAAAAATAGTTTGATCAAACACGAGCTGACTTTTAATTGCGAAAATACACCAAAATTCAATTCTAAAATTTAGCAACATTTGTAACATGTATTCTGAATGAAGAAGAAGAGGAGGTGGCGACGGTAGTGGCGGCGGCGGCGGTTACACACGAGAGAAGGTTTTTTTCTTCACACTCGACTACAAGGTGAGAAAGGGCAGGTAGAAAGGAGCTGCCTCTTCCTTGCAGAAAGTGACATCACTGCCTATCCTCAGAATTTTCTTCTCTCAATGGCTGCAGCTCCAGAGCAAATGCGGAACTGTAGGCTGAACTGTGAACGTCATGAGCGGCAAGCACAGGTTGGCCAATGAAATTCTGTTTGAGGGAACGAACGCCCACCTTTAAAATGATCTTGCAGAAAAACTAGATGACTCTTAGCACCCAGCACCTGGAGTAGCATGTCAGGCTGAAGCAAGTCTGAAGCCATGCTGCATTTGGTGCGTGTTTTGAAGTGATCATATTAAATTAGAATACAAACATTTGTTGCACTCCTGTCATCATGCCATAATTAATGTTTGTCATGACTGCAACATATCCATTTGACGCAATTTTGCAACTTACAAGCTCTCAGCTCCTAAATAGGAACAGGACAATTATACAAAACTGGAACCTGAGTAAGTGCCCAGAAAAAACATGTCGTGTCATTGTCTCTCACTATGGAAATAATATTCCGCACACGACAGTTTCGACTTCAAGAAACAATTAAAGTTGTCGTCTATTTCCGCAACACCAACTGTTTAACAGGCTGCCATAAGATGCATGACAGTTCGTTTTCAAAGTAAAATCATATGCAGTAGGAAAATTTGCAGATATAAAGGCATGCTTTCCCACTGGACAACCATTTAAGTTTTTCATAAACCCAAAAATTTTATCATGTCATAGTAAGTGGTGTAAAATTAATTTTGGATGTTCCAACTCGCACTTTTAAGTGCATACCTTCAAAGCGTGCCTGTTAGTAGAGAGTGCTTAACCTTTCCTGCACTTATACTGTCTGCTCTTCCTTCTGTACTGTGCAAGATATTTCTCTTCCAGTAACCAACTAGCCCAAACTTCAGCTATGCTCAATTCAAATGTTTTTATTAAAGCAATAAGAGGTTAAAGGAAAAAAAAAGGCAATTTTTGTCACTGCTCATTTAAAATGAAAGCTACCATTTAGGCCCTATAACAACAAAAAAGAGCAAATGCCTTACAGAATATTGATACATACAGGATACAGGCATATACTATTCACTGGTTTTAAAATAATGTGTATTGTTCCTGGTCTATGCAAATATTGATTTCAGGCATTATTGTTTTACTTATAAGGCAATATCAAAACATTATTCTTGCTCTGCTGTTTATCTGAGACACATTCTTTGTTTCCTTCATTCGTGATGCGACAGCGCATGCTTTCCATTGTGGAATCTTGATTTTTGCTAGTCTATTTTTTATGTAAGAATTGTCCAATATAGTTTACTTTGTATTGTTCGTGCAAGCTTGTATACCATTATGGTGCCCCAATTCCTGCTACAGTTTTTGCCCAAGGCCAGTGCATCCACTCGGCACTCTAAGTTACATCACATGAACAGTTTTAATTCTTGTCAGAATGGAACCACAATTTAGGTGCCCACTCCTATGCTAATGCACTGGCAAACCAGTGCTGAGCAAGATGAGGAAAACAAGACAGCAAACTGATTCATTGATCTGTCATGAAACAATTTAAGAAAAAATAAACTTTGCAGTATACAGGTTCTAACAAAGACGTGTTCCAGCACATAAGAAAAATGAAAAGAGGTGCAGAAACAAAAGTATGACAGGAAAGGAAGAGCATTGGACTCTGCAACTGTTTTCATTTTTCTTACGCGTCGGAACATGTCTGTCTAATTTCCAACTAGCCCCACTCTCTGCCTTAAATACAAGCTCTGAGATGCAAAAGATAAAATGACATACATGTCAACCTCATGGGGCATATTATTAGTGCCCTACTTAGATATGTGCGAAACAGTTTTCTTCACATATGGTTACCATTTCCACAAAATATAGAAAATAACAGGTAGAATTAATCAAATGCTTTATTTTGACCACAAGTTCCACAGTTTCCATAATAGTACCATAGTCACCAGAAATGTTTTCCTTGGCACAAAGTATCATCACAGCCTGTACTCCAGCAGAAGAGTCTGAGATTAACAGTTCAGGCTGGCATCAGCAGGCTGTGTAACCACCATCTACTGGCAACACTGTTCCAGTAATCATTGAGGAGTGATCACTAAGCAGATACAAAACTGCATCGCAGACCTCTTCTGGTTCTGCAAGCAAGCACCAGGGGGAGAGAAAAAGAGAAAGAGGAAAAAAAAAAAAAAAGAAGGATAAGCCACGTATGTTGATACCACCATGCACAACTTTAAAAACTTCAGGAAATTACTGTGAAATATTAGGGTTACTCTAGTAAATACATAGGTGCGCAACCTGGAACACGAACGAAGAAAGAGGACAGGACGAGCTCTATATATTTACTGAATATGCACCAACAAGCCCAGCTACAAGTACTGCCAAGTTACTCTAGTAAAATGCTAATTTCTGGAAAGAGTACCTTTCCGTGCAGTATGCAGTTTTAAAAGAGCCCTGAAATGCTTTTTAAGTGTGGAAAATAAACATGGTTAGTCATCAGCCAATACTATTGTGAATGGCACTGAATGCCTAAGCCAAGTGCAGCATTTTTCTGCTGACTCTCTCAGATTATTATGGACGGACATGACACTCGACATCTCAATTTTTGGCTGAAAGATTATACCAGTTTTGGGCTTACTTGACTATTCAAGTAAATGCCAGAAAATTTTTGTCCGCACCCATGCTCTTCGGACCTTGTCTGATTTGTACTATCAACACAGATTCTGCTCAGTAGCCACTCAGCAATTTCTCGAGAGCTCTTGCTATTTTCGTCAGGAAAATGCCTATGGCGTTCTGGACACATGGACACTTCACAAAACCAAGAGGTAGAGCTCGCAAGGAGGAGCAACAGACTGCGTACGAGTAGTCATTGTGTTTGACAGTTTCAAGCACCCTGCCAGCAATAGATGCAGTGTTCTCGCTCTCCAACATTGAATATGGCAAATCAGTTCTGCAGAAGCCTACAAGGTGGAGTATGTTTCATGAAATGGAAATATTGTCAGCAACCCAAGAGTAGCAAAAACTACAAAGCAAACCCGTACAGGTTTTCCTTTCCGAGAAAATTGCAATGGTTTCCAAAACCTGAACATAAGGACCAATAAGGTATGCAGCTTTTGAGGACAATGAGACTATTTTGGCTGAATTCGAGCGAAAGGCTGTCTTGCTTTAGCAGTGCGACGACATGTCCTAAAGTGTCAGCACAGATGTCAGCCGCAACACACAATAGCTTAATTTAGTTGCTATTGTTTTATGAAAGCGGCCACCCTAAGGGAATAAGTACTGAAAAAGATGAAAACACCAACCAGTGCTTGTCAGAGGAAAGAGGAGCCAGTGCACTCTTGAGCTTAAAGATACTCGAAGTTGTTGTTACAGAACAAGGCAAAATGAAAGAAGGCCCCATGCATGCCCTAGGCTAGGCAATTCTAATTACCATACTTCCAATGAGAATAAAATTGCACACTTCTCAATATTTAAAGCCTTCTTTTTTTGTTTTCAGTTTTAATTTTTACGACAAAGTCTTGCCATTGCTCTCGAATTACAGCCTTGTCTCTAAGGCATTTTCTGGAGTGAAATTTTATGCAGAATAAAAACTGTGGACTCACATTCTTCAATTTTGCCTCCTTGATTATCAAAAATAGAATTTTTCCTATGAGTATTCATTGATGTATTAATGTATGAGAAGTATTGATGAGAAGATCAAATTCCTCTTTCAAAGGAATTGATCATTACACAAAAGTGAAATGTATATTCTAAGAAGCAAGGGCAGCTTTGTTGCACATTCACAAATAAAAGTCCATAAATGTGCGCAGTCTTTTATTAATTACAGGTTCACTTGAAGGACGAAGCAATGACAGTGACAGCAAGCACACGAGGCCTATGCTGCTGCGCAGTGGAAACTGCACCACGGACACTACCAGGTGTCATAGGTATATCCGATGTCACGGTGAGTGCATATGTGGTGAAACTGAATTCTTAGAGCTCCGGCGGCATTGCCTACCTTCGTGCCTAGTACAAGTTTCATTTTCGAAAAATACGGACGCAGAATGTGCCATGAAATGCACAAGTAGTAAAAACTGGGTGAGCTTGAAATGCATTGCTGTTTCCGTTGATAGTTTACGCGAGCAGAAACATATGAAGTTGGAACAGCAGTGCATTTTGCTGCAGATTTTGAGTACTCATTTCTCAAAACTGCGCTTTTCATTATAGCACACTGTTCATCAGCAATACAATGAATCAAATTTGTGCACTGTATCCAGGCTGTGTAAGACAGCAAACATTTCTCCATGGTTCCCCAAAGAGCCCATACTAAAGAGAACTCACCTGCAAAACGTCCTAGGGGGATCTTGGACCGCATATTGCTAGCCTTGACAGGGTCACTCCAGCCAACCAAGGACATAGGAGTGTTCGTCACAGTAGGGTTCACCGAGTTCACTCGAATCTGAAATGCACAGCCAATAAGCATAGCGTTTAAGAACTAGTAACATTGCTTACAAATGAGCCAGTGCAGGGCAAATAGAGTGATCATACACTAAGATTATCAGTGATGACACATTATGATTATTAGAGACCGGAACTTTATGAAAAATGCCGATTTTTTCCTTACGTCTTTACTGTGTTTTTATGAGCATGAACTATGGGTCCAGAAACATTTTAGCAGCACCTTTATTGTGCCTATAAATGCCTTTTTCCGTATTCTACATAGGTAGCATTTTTTTTGTAATTTTATCGCCCACTAGAAAACTTGGCTGATGGCAGCCGATTATTACCACAAACACTTTGCCGATGTGAAGGCTGTTATTAACAGTTTTGCAACAGACTAGAACATTGCTGTGAAAACGGCTAAAACTGCGCTACGAGATGATACACTCGAAACTGACTTCGTGCACTTGTGCGCTCACTTTAGGTTTTAACTGACATCCTCAAGAAGCTTGAATGTTCAGGCACAACTCTGACCCAGAATGTGGGGCTCATTTTGTACAGTGCTCCACTATTCAAACGGGATAATCGAGCTGCCTGGCACTTTTTTTGTCACCGGCGAGTGCTGGGTGATCACTAGGGGGCCAAATGCAGTCACAATGCATCACAAAGGCCTTTGTTTCCATCGTACATATACCATAATTTATCAGCTCAGTGTTGCCAGCACCCACCAGTAACGCAAAAAGTGCTGGCAGCCATGCACTCTGAGTATCATGTTTGAATTACTGAACACTGTACATTCAGGAAAGGTTTGCCACCATCCCCGATGGGCCCGTTGGTGACAGAGTTAGTTCAAAGCTTCAATTTGTCTCGGACAAAAATTCCAGGCTTTTTGTACTGAAACAACTGTCAAAGGATTGTCAAACAACTGTCAAAGGAACTGTCAACTGTCAAACAACTGTCAAGGATTGTCAAACAACTGTCAAAGGAATCAAACAACTGTCAACTGTCCTCATTATATTTCAGCACGCACCGATCACAACTTCAAGGTCCACGTCCCAAGTTCACGTACAAACCTACACAGCTTATTCCTTCATTCCAAGGACATCGACCAGCTGGAACCGCCTCCCCGCCTCCATTGTCAGCATCCCCGTTCCATCATCTTTCAAAACCGCGATTTCCAGTTATTGTATTGAGACCCACTCCTCTCTGTAACGCCCCACGTGGCATTGAGAGTATTGAAATAAATAAATAAATAAAATAAAAAGGTTCTGACCGGCGAACATTCTGCAATTTCAGAGGGTATTGGATCATCGAATGTTCTGAACTACTTACAAATATGTGCTGCTAACTTTGATGGATGTTAAGTGTTCCTTTTCCGCATACAGACCAATACTCAGTGAAAAAAGGCGCAAAATGCAACATGAAACTCTTGACATGGCGCTCGTTTGTCACTGCTCTCACAACTATTCTTGTGGTATCTAGCCACACTAAATTTCAGCTAAATCGTGTAAGCTATGCAACTTGCCTCATTTCGTTTTATCAAGAAAATAAAATTAATTTCACAAAACAGAGGTTTAGTGGGCTGTGTTCTTTGGGAAATCACAATTTATCCTCAGATGCACTGGGGAAATTCTTATTAATGGAGCCTATACATGCCTAAAGGACAGTAATTGAAGCCTATATATGCCTTTAGTGACAGCTTTAGAGCCTGTTATAGGCATCTAAAATAGCATTCTTTTTAGTGCCTAAACATCCGGTCTCTAATGATTATCGCTATCATACAGTGATACACTATGATTACTTGCACCATTTACACATTAACAGAACAATTACATTTGACGATTGCAGAAAATAACGCCAAACCTTGTGAGGCCCGAGTTCAAGAGCCATGACTCGGGTAAGCTGATCCAAAGCTGCTTTACTGGCGCAGTAGACAGCATGGTTTGCCAGGGCCGCAATGCCTGCCTGGCTCGAGACATTGACAATTGCACCAGCTACATGCCGTTCTTTCATTGATTTAGCACAGAGCTGCAGAGTTTCAAAAAAGCCACAGTGAGTAGTGAAAGGCATGAGAAAGCTAAGGAAAATTTCTAGTGAAACATACAATGTTACTATGACAGAAGTAACATTACTGCTCAAAAGCTTTTAAAAATTAACTGCAAACATAAAATGGTATGTACAGCCATGAGCAAAAGTTTGGAGACCACGGCATCTGCAAAAAACTAAAATTTCTTCGAGTACAGCTCCGAAATGTTGAATTGCTTCAATACATTGTATTGGGCAAACATGTGCATGCATGTTGATTTCAGCCAGCATGCCCAGGCTGTGAAAGAAAAAAAAAACTTTTGCAGCACCATCGGTCTCCAAACTTTTGCTCACAATTGTACATACACTTTCAAGAAATGAACCCGTATGGGAATATCTCAAATCAAGAGGTGTGAAAGAAAGCAATCATACTGACAAACAGTTGCATAATTTTCACTTCCAACTGCACTCACCAAAACCTCTGATAGCGTGTAATGCACTCGTTGCTGTTTGCCACTAACATGGCCCATGGGTGAAGCCAAATTCTGACGTGCATTAGAACTGTTCGAACTATCATTACATTAAAAGGAACAAATGTAGTGCTGTTAGAAATTCCCTATTTATATTTCAAGTTTTGCAGTATGCACTATTGTAGCTGTTTTGTAATTCAAATTGGCAGTTTCTTGGTGCTTCTAATCGTCTTCAAAGCAGGGATGCAAGTGTTTAGAAGGCAACGTCATGGAAGTTGAAGCACCTGTTGTTGTAAAAGATAGGCAGGATTTGTTAACACATCTGCAGGAGATTCCTTGGCTGTTGAATGTAGACAAAAGCCAATAACTATTTGCTATAGTTTCCTGCATTGTATGTCAAACTTCGCTGCCCCATCTACTGTCTGCTGATCAGTTTCCTTGGCATTCATGATGTGCACGTTCAACCACACAATGTATGTGTACAGTGCCACCATAAGTCAGAGCATGAGGCATTGCACATTCTACTCAGTATGCTTCCAAAAGTTACTGTCACGTATTACAGTTTGCACTATCTGCCAATAATGTTCTAATAACAGCGATCACACAATTAATAATAATGGTAATGTTTCACAAGCCAAATTGTAGCTGTGAGATTCCAAAGATGCAGACCTATCTTATTCTGTGGATGTTAATTATTAAAAGTCACCCTGACAGCCACTGTCATGGATTCTCAGATGCAGCATTCACTGAAAATGAAGTTCTGTAGCAAGACATGAGAAATCAGCAGCTGATCAGGCTCACATAATTATAAAAGATGTTTGGGGGGAAAATGCTCTATCTCACGGTTCTTTGTGTTGAACGGTGTCCTTCATAGTGCAGGCAGTGCTGCACGCACTGCCATGAAGCCGCATTTCAAGGCAAAGTTTCCAGCCATTTAAAGTTTCGGCACCTTCTACGGAACCCAACAGTCTCCCCAGCTTTGAGCGTTGAAGCTCCCTTCTCCCCTCTTTTATGGTCGCCCACTCTCCTCCTCTTTCTGGATCAATATTTTACATTTAGTAGTTAGCGAATAGTGCACGCGGCGCTGGCGAACCAGAACTCTGGCGAAGGACTGCTGTGCTCTACAGCAGTCCTTTAGTGCGCAGCAGAAGCTGAAGATTATCAGCGTCGCCAAAGAGATGCGGAACAGAGCCGATGGCCATAGATAAGACGCGGTCGAGTCGTGCATCCGCGAATAGAGATTGTTTTCGCAAAGATTTCAGCATTGTTGTATGCAGTTATTTCCGCAAGTTATACAAGCAGATTTAAAATTTTTTTTTGCTGCACAGTTGTAATTGGGGTGTGGGTTATATGTGGTGACGGGTTATATGCGGTGACGGGTTATATGCAGTGACGGGTTATATGCGGAAAAATACGGTAAATACTCCATGTAGAGCATACATGGAAAATTGAAGGACTATGAAGGTTATCACTATAGCTAACTGACAGTGACAAGGGCAAGAATAGTGATCACAAAATTAATACAAGTTACTGAGAATTGAACAAATTAAGAAGGTGCAGTGTACTGTTTATTATAAGCTTTAAGCATGTGACGTGCTATAGTTATGCTACAGCGCTGTGTCCAAGCATAATTAGTTTTCATAATTTTATGTTTTCAATTTTGTGTTTAGTTCCCCACCAATTAATGTGAGGTCAGTGACAAATTTAACTTTTCCCAAATGTTTTCTCTTGACCCCCAAATAAGTTCTATGGAAATCAACAAGGTGGGGATAGGTTCATAAAAGTGAAATCTAACTTTAGTATTTACAAAACACTATAAAAAATAAACGAAAGGATTAACAGTTCATAAAATTAAAGGGCATAAAGAAATAAATTGTAGAAATAGATACATTGGACTAGCACTCCTATGAGCATGAAGTCCTATGCATTGATTATTCATTCTGTAGTACACAATCTTCATTAATAGAAGATGATATGAATATAGATAGACAAAGCTAACTCACCTGTGACACATTAATTACAGCTTTCACATTTGTGGCAAAGGAGCTGCAAGGAGAAGCATTAGCCTTGAAACATTAGCCACATGATTGACTCTGCAGGACTACACTCTCAACTCTATGAAAGACAAAGGAAAATGGTCAGATTCTGCTAGCTACAGGCAGTTTCTCATATTCCTACATTAAAACAATGCACCTCATATGCTCCTCATTTGGTCAGAAGTGAGGAAGATCACAGTTCTGTATGTACAACAAAACATTAGCTACAACAGTATTACCACTGTTGTATGATACAACCAGGGATGATGCCAGAGATAGGTGAACTGTTTTTTTTCGCAAAACACAAATGCACAGCCATGGAGGAAACCGAGCCAGACAGAGCATTGGATTCGCCACTGAAGCTGCTTTTGGTGAAGTGGCATGGCCCATTCAGGCATCCTGCGACACCACATTAACGTGCAATTCTCTGCTACTTCCAGTTTGTGTAAGTTTCGCAAGTCAGCAAAACCAGCGCAGCACTACGCGATAATGAAACTATTGAAATGTGAAAGCGCAGGCGGCACAGAGTCGAGCGAAAACGAAACCTTTCGACCACCCACGTCATTGTCAAGGGTACCGTGAATGAGTTGCTTTTTCTATTAATCTAATAGAACTGGACAAGTAGCATTTTCTTCCGTCTTATAATTCAATGCAATGATCTTTTTATTAGGAGAGGTTGAGTACTACTGACAGAATTATAACGAGTGTCTACGTCATCGGGCTAGTACTTGAATGTCCCAGGTGAGTCACAAATCGTGTCCTGCATTTACCTAAATTTTGCGATTACTAAAACATTGTGCGCGATAATATTGACGCCTCACAACATCAAGCTATCAATTTAGCTTGACTCAATATTTGCGTTTAGTGTCCCTTTAACCTTTGATTTAACTGACCTAGCATTGTGGCGCAAGAATGCTCGTCTGTCTCTTTTATAAGATCACGTTAACCCAGCTCTTAAGGAACATTAGTACTCGCCCATCTTACCTTCGGCCATGTGTTGCTTATCAGTTTAAATTCAGAGTGCTGATATGCCACTCAAGTGCTTACCTGAACTCTTTCATTCTGCACACCAGCAAAGAATGGAAACCCCTCCCTGCCTCAATCCACTGCAGATATGACTAACAGTACCAACTTTAATAAAGTGTGCCACAACTATATCGCGCTATCCCACTCCTCTCTGCAATGCTCTATGAGCCTTGAGAGTACTGACAGTAAATAAATAAATAAATGAATGAATGAATGAATGAATGAATGAATGAATGAATGAATGAATGAATAAATAAATATGTGTACTTCATTACTAAATACATGTCTCACATATCAAAGGACTCTGGCTTGATTTCTCCCACAGGCTCCAGAATGGCAACAGCTGCATTGTTCACCAGCAGATCTACTGGCCCAACGCTGGATAGTGCTACCTCAGTTGCATTCCAATCAGCCAGGTCCACACAAACTGGTACGATGTTTGGCGCCTGTAGAGAGACCACAAAGTTAGTTGGAAACAAAGCAAAAATGGTGAAAGTCAGTGGTGTAAGCTAAATGTTCACTACAATTGAAAACCTTGCCAGGTGGAAATTGAACTGTTTCAATCTAAATTTGTTGAAAATCTCCACATGCATTAATATAAACTTAGCTTCAACCTCAAATGTGTTATGAAGTTGAATTTGCTTACGTATGGGCTATGAAATGCTGCCATAAAGGACCCTGTACCACCTCTTATGAAAAGTGTAGAAGGTGCCTGGTATTAACGTGCTTCTTCTGCGGAACCATTTTCAACAAAATTTTCTTGCATGTGGTTTGTATGAACTGTGTTACCAAATGCTCCTGCTACCACATCCTAATGGCCATCCCCTACTTTTCATTATTCGAGCTGCACTCAAAGCTCTGCTGCCATGCCCACACGTAATGATGCTCTTCCCACCATCGCACCAAGCTTTTGTGTCAGCATTACCTTAGGACACAGTGGCCGTGACATTTCATTTCACCACCTGAATTAAGAGACGATAGTATCAGCATCAAATAGCACACCAGTGTAGAAGACAGACAGGGCTGATAACAACTGCACTCCTTTCGGTTGGCACAAACAAGACAGGCTTCCCCCTTCCACTGCAATCAGTTGCATCAGCATCACATGGGGGGTATGTCTTTGAGCTGAGACTCCTGCCTCTGAATGCAAAATTAGTATACTGAGCGTCAACTTTGTAAATATTTTGGAACAGAAGCACTGCAGAAGAATAAAACAAAATAGAGCTGTCTTTGAATATGGTTGTCTTCAAGTTTCTAATATAAACATGTCACATAATTGCAAGGTTGGAAAAGTTAAGTAACCCTAAGTTCTTGTTAATTATGTATTTCCTGACTCTACTTGTTCACGAGAATTGTGTCTACCAAAGCAAATAAGCTGCCTGTGCAAGCAACATTTGCATAGCTAGCATGCATTTTTTATTGAAATTACTGATACTTTGAAGACACTGTATATTCCATCACTCTTGTCATGCCAGTTGTCTTGCAGCACAAGGAATAAAAAAACATTATGTGAGCAACCTGTGTGATAAGGTAGCCTGTTAAAGTAAGATGTAATGGCACAAAGTGCCCCACAGCTATTCATTTCCTTTTGTAGCATGTGTGGCAGAGTTCACTTATGGAAAATTGTGGATGTCATTACATTTCTTAGTAAGAATACAACCAAATTATTCTTTCTCATAAAATAATTACAAGGACATTTATGAAGAACTGTGCAAATAGAGGTGTGTGCTAGAAAGTTGAAGTTCTTACTGTGATAAACATGTTTCCACCCAAGAATAGTGTATGATACAACCTGCTAAACCTGTTGACATGCAGTTACTCAGACTGACTCAGCTTACGATCCCTCAACAGGTTTGGCCATTTTTGAAAGACAAGCACAGTGTATACATGACCCACTGACGATCGTGTCTGCAAAGTGTTATAGTGCTGCGTGCCGTGAGAACAGCTGAAATTTTAAACCAAGTACAATGCACCCTCTCTGTCCAGGAAGGTACGCTTTCAGTCAGAGAGTCAATGTAACATGCACGAATGCACCTACTTAAATCACAATGCTAGCTACGTGACTTTGGTTAATCATCCAGTGCTGGGCGCGCAATGCCACCATCATGAATGTGCCGTGTAGCATGAAAGTAAGGGAAGAAAAAAAAAAAGGAGGCAGGGGCTTGACGCGTGAACATGATGCGGTCTCTCATTTCCTGTAGGGAGAAGGCAGGGAAAGAACACCGCTTGCGGACACTAATTGAGGTAAAGGGAGAAAGTGTCTTCGTAGGAAGTGATGCTTGTTTCCAGGCAGCATGATAACAGGACAGTCAATTTCTTCTATCTCATCCAATAGTGAACCGATTAAAAAAATTATTTTGATAAAACGCTCCTTAGCCACTGTTTCCTCCGGTTTTACAAGTTCCAAGTGTATAACCAAAATTTTCAATGGGGCCTGGTGAGGGGCCCTTTAAAGGAACACTAAAGAGCAGCACTAAATGAGTTTAGACTGGTATTCTTTCAAAACCTTGCGCTATTCATTTGGCAGGAGTAGTTGATTATTGAAGAGCATAGAGGCCAAACTTCGTCTTTTAAATTTTGTGCTGAAACCTCAGTTCCAGAACATAATTGTGATGTCATGGATTTGAAAGTATTTTCTCGCATTCATGCTGTTTTGTTTCTGTAGAAGAAATGAAAACTTACTAGGTTGAGCCATTGCTTCTATTACAATGCAATATAGCCCTTTTTTACCAATAAGCGATTAACTATAGGCCCCAGTAGACACTGTCAAAATCCATGACATCACGGCAAGTTGGTGCAAACACCTCAGGGCAACAACACCACCAGTTTATCGTTTTGCAGTCTTTACTGGCTTATCAGGCCTCCTCTCATGGTAAGATTGACCTCTTTGCTATTGCAAAGGCATATTTACAACTAAATTAACTTATTATTTCTCTTTAATGTCCCATTAACTGAACACACCAACATTGTTTTGCATTTCTCAGTAAAAAATTGATTGAGCAGAAACCACTGACGGATGACTATCAAAGTTAAGGGATAGCTTCCGGGAAAACCTGCTGATGGAACACTTATTGATTAGCTTTATTGGTTAATGCTATGAGGCATGGGGGTGCTGTGATGTATAGATATGTTGGAGTACACTCAGCATGTAGTCTTCAGCCTCTCCATGTGATGAGACGAGACATGCTCATGTATTCATTTTCCCTGCACGTTTGGTTATTCCATAAGGTGTGCTATGACCAGTCTCATGAAGTGTTACCTGTGCTGCAAAGCGCTTTACTTATCCTGCACTCACGTGCCAGTGCTCCAGCATAGTGCATTAATTGTGTTCAACAGAGGAATGTTATGTGTGGTGTATGTGCAACAACAGTTCTGAATTCTCTTTCACTGCCTGAAGCAGACTGCAGGAGGCCGAGACAGCATACTAGGACATGAAGCCGATGTCACAAGTGCAACTGGAGTGTCCGTATAATTGTTATCTAAATAAGATGAAAAAAGGCAGAACCATACAAGCAAAGAAGTGGAGTGCATACAGAATTGCTGCTTTAACTTTGTTGAAGATGAACACTTGACTGTACAAGATGTACAGGAAATGTCATCAAGTGAGTTTTAGGTGAACAGGTGGGGTACAAGCCAGGCATACACAAAACTCTAAAAAAAGGAGCCAAAGCCTGAATGTGAGCTTTCCCAGCAGTTTAATCTTTTTCCACGTAGCATTCGTTGGTTCTCTCTTTTCTGTGGAAAAATAGGAAGCTAGAGGACATTGTAGGCAATTGGTATATCTCATTACCAAAAATAACTAAATTGTGGGGTTTAACGTCCCGAAACTGCACAGTGGGTTATGAGCGATGCTGTAGTGGACAGCTCCGGATTATTTTGTCCACCTGGGGTTTCTTAACAGCAACCCAAAACACAGTACACGAGTGTTCTTGCATTTTGATCCCATTGGAATGCGGCCACCATGGCCAGGAATCAAGCCCTGTACGACCTTGTCTCATTACCAGAAATTTAAATTGCTCAAATCATTCACAGCAAAGCACTGCCATGCAGGTCTTTATGTGCGCAGCCAATTAACCACCTGTACATCATTGCAGCAACAGTGCTGCCACCTAAAGGTGAATCTTAGCAGAAATTGTTACCACACATTTGACCCACTTGCACAAAACAACAGACTTCCTTCCAAGCTTCCACTGCTGCAAGTGATATACGAACACAATTTTGATATCAAAATAATAGCATTGCTACCTCACTCTCACATTTGCTTATTAATCCAATCGCTGTTATGTTTAAGCATTATCAGCAATCGCGCAGCCTGATAAATATAGCCTGAGATGCACGTATTGCAAGCCTCTGCCCTTTCAGTTTAAGTGCATGGGCTGCATATTTAGAAGACGTCCATGGAGTGCTCGCGGTTACTTATCAGATGGCGATCAAAATAATTTCATTCAGAATTACATGAATATTTCCCGATTCACAAAAATCACACGGAAACGGCTGAAGGCATGGTTAACGTTTGTTATCATCACCAGGCTCACCTGTTCCTGCAGCTCCTTGAGTTTGTCAGCAGATCTAGCAACAGCTATTACTGTAGCTCCACGTTTTGCAAGTTCTCGTGCGATTACGTTCCCTATTCCTAATAATGGGAGAGAAAGATAACTGTATCAGTATGCCACCAGCCTTGTATATGAAATACAAGTAACCCGCCCTTCGTATTCCCTTTTCTTTCTTTTAGACGCCATTGCATGCCCTTATTCAAACCGCGGTCATGTGTATGTGAACCAGGCAAAGCTACAATTCTGCGTCTTGAAGTGTCCTTGCTGCGTACGTGAACTAATATCCGTGTCACACAAGGCACATCGGATCGGGCTTTGTTGCGGCGCGTGCACATGGTTCTTGCCGGTTGCTTTATAGTCGCTGTGATTTAATTATTATTGAAAACCAGTCATTTACGCGCAGATAAGTTCTTAGCGTCGCATATATCCGCTCACGTTACTTCTGAACACCTTCATTATGCAGCAACATGTCTCGCAGCAACCAGCGAACCAACTTGTGGTATTTGCAGATCATGTGAAGCTTCGTTAGGAAAGAAGTTGTAATGTCACGAGAAGCAAATTAAATTGAAACTTGCCTTGGCTAGCACCAGTCACCACGGCTCGTTTCCCGTTAAACGACGCCTCCATTGCGATTACACCGTCGAAATCTAGTAGTAGAGGTTGTGGAAAAGATAAATCTACTCTGGCAGCCGGATAGCTTGCAGCTACCACGAAGTTCGAGAACACCTCCTCACATGACCCTCTTTCCAGGAAGTTACTTGAGATGCTACTTGAGTTACTCAAGCAGCCCCCATGATCAGACGTATGAATAATAACTGCAACAACTAAACTGCAACACATGCAACAACAAACTAAACCAGCAACACATGCAACAACATCAAGCAATCAAGCACATGCAGTCGGTAGCATGGTCGGTAGCGGTAACGCGCATGTTTCGGTTTCGTTTATCATTAAAAAAAAAACAAAAAAAAACATCGCACATTTAAAGGCATTGATAGAATCTCTGCGAATAAAAAATGAATGATAAAAATTAATACTTTAATTTCAACATCGCCACTACCATTCACTTCCCCAAAAACGGCTCTATGAAAAAGCATCATTAGGAGAGAATAGTTAAAGCGCAGTTATGGTCTAGTTATAGCGGCGCAGTAAAGGTGGCAAAAAAACCATGACATTGACGTCATTGTTATTGTCACGTGACAAAATTTAGGCAGCCGAGGCACAGAACACCTATACAAACTTGCCGAGGCGGAAAGTCTGTGTGGCGTGGACGCGTGGCTCCGCGTGTTCTGTGGCTCCGCTGTTCCGCCAGCGTTACCGGCGTGATACATTCGAGCGTGGCGGTGGTATGTGTTACCCTGTGTAATGCTAAAAACATGTAATTTCAACTCTGTGTATCCTTGTTTTCTTGCGTAAAATTATTTCTGAGTCAACGGGCCATCTATCATTTCTGCTTAATTGACTTTGTGGCTGTATTTACGTGTCGGAATCGAATCGATGCTTGTAAACTTAATATATATTCAGCTAAATCCGTGATTCTGCTAGCTTGACTAGTTAGGCTCACATACGATCCTGTAAAATTACGAGCTTAAAGCTTTTTAGAATGTTTTTAAAATTTTGATTTCAACGACACACTTTTCAACGACACCGCGCCCGTAACGTTTTGCTAGTATTTACGTTGCAGCCACAGCTTGTAACTTCTTTCTTTGGCCGAACTAGTTGTAGTTCTCTGTGGTTTTTCGCAAACTTTCGGTTCTGTGGGTTATGTGATATTTGTTGTCAAATCGCTTCCCCTGGGAATCTGTATCGGACTCAATTAGTAGCAATTTCAGCCAGGACGGAGCAACTTTGCTACTTAATGACAGGTTTTGTCAAGTTGTTCCCGATGGCTTAGCGGATTCTGAAGTTGTGTCATGCAAATCTTCTTTTGTGTCGCAGGAGGCCCCCAGAACCGACCATTCGCTCGAGTGTAGCACTAGCAAGTGAGATGCAGCCGGTCCGATCATCAGACTTGTCTCAAAACCACGATGAAGAATCATCATCTGATCAAGGCAACTTAGTGGGGCAGCGTGCCCTGTCTGCTGAAGCCACAGGAGGCTGTCAGACAGAAGCGTCATGTAATGACATCACCGCAGAAAAAATGAAAGGGGCCTCATGCACCGAGAACAACATAGAGCAGCACGCAGAAGTACTGTCCGAGGACATTTTAGCACAAGTAGCAGAAATTGAAGCACATGCTGCCACTAAACCAGTAAAAACAGCTGTACCAAAAAGAAGGCCTAAAAGAACAGCAGCAGTATGGACAAATGGGTGAGCAGTGACAGGTGTAATATTTCACTGTGAACAGTAGTCATTCATGGTTATTTATCGGTACAACCTCCTGCATTTTTAACTATCGCGCGAGAACACTATATGGTTGTATGTCGTGCTGAAAGGAGTATCGCATTGGACGACTCTTCCACAGGAGAGTGCTTAGTCCACTTCTGCCGGTCTCGCTGATTATCGCCGCTTAAAGGCGCTAAAACTACGCGTGATGGACGCTCGCGCGATATAGCTAAAAATGTGGGAGGCTGTACACTAACCTGCACTACATGTAGGAGCTGGTTCAGGCCTAAGTTATTAGCAAAATCTGATTAGGTTTGCTGCCAGGTTAGCACTTGACTCTTCTTGCTGTGCTATTGGAGATCATTCGCTTTTACTGATGGCTTTTGAATGCCTTGCCAACACTGAGTTTGGAATTTGTTTTACAAGGAATGCCATCCATTGTATAACAAGACTGCACTTTCATTTTGGTCACATTTGTCAAACTTCAACCTTGAAAAATGACACTTCAACTTTGTCCGTAAATTTGTCCAGTTCAACTGCACAACTTAATGATGGCAACATTGTAGCGTAGAGAGATTGTCAGGTTGCCTGATTTTCAACTCCAACGGCTGCACTGCTTTACAGAGGGCTCAAACCTTCGCAGATGTGCTGGAATGCTTGTAGCACTCCGAATTATTGGGTGCAGTTTGATCTTTGTTGCATTTATCTATTAGAGTTTAAACTACCTATTTTCAAGCAATAATGAGAAATTCTTTCCATCAGGTGCTTCCCGTCATGCAGAATCTTCATTTGAGCAAGGGCATGGTCAAATCTAGACTAACCTTCCACGATAGCTTGCCTGCAGGTTGATTTTTTCTGCTTTTAAATGACATTAAAGAGAAGCACCTGATCTGTTTAGACTGATAAACTGTTCATTCAAAACTCCATTTGCTGTAATTATGCGGTATTAGGTTGATTAATAAAAGAAAAAATGAAGGCAAAAGTTCAATTTTATTTAATTTCGCACTGAAACCCCAGCGCCGGTATGTCAGTGTAACCTCATGAATTGCAAAGGATTTTCATGCACTTAGGCCCTTGTGGCACAGTAAAAGTGCTGAAAACTTTTCAAGGTCATTCTTTGGCTCCTTTATAATATGATGTAGTCCATCTTTATTGATAAATAATTAACAGGACCCAATCAGGCACTGTCGAAATCCGCGACATCATGGCAAGTGAGGTGTGAGAACATCAAGGTGACGTTGCCACCTGTCTTTCGTTGTTGCAGCCTTTCTTGTTTATCAAGCTTCCTCTTAAGGCAAGAGGGGCTTCTTTTGTATTGAGCTCAGTTTTCTCTTTAGTGTCCTTTTAACGTAGCTTGTGCAGATGGTTGTATCCTTTATTAGACATGCTCGACACATCACCTAGGAGCCTCAATGCTTGCTCAAGTTTCCCCGCTAGGCTGATTGAACATGTTAAATCTAGTGCAATAAAGGTAATGGACATTCCATACTCTGATAATTATTTTTTCATAAGCTGTAAAGAGTACAAAAGAAAAAAAAAAAACTGTGCTGTGAAATCGAAGTATTATGCATGATTAATAATGTACATGTGTTATTCACCATTATAGTGGGATTGCTACCCCCCACATAGCATGGGTATCACCTCAAATAATATCAGTTGCAAAATCTGCATTAATTTTTTTGCATGGTCTTAGAGGAAAAACTAGGGACAAGACATTTTATATACTGCAGATTTCCTTTGCTCTCAGTACGAGGGCGGTCCAATAAGTACTTAGCCTTCAAAAGAAAAACGAAAATTTTGGAATGGTGTCGATTTATTTCTCAACATAGTCCCCTTTCAACTCTATACACTTGACCCAGCGATCCTCCAACTTCTTGATCCCGTCAGAAAAATATGTTTTCTCCTGAGCTGCAAAGTAGGCTTCTGTGGCGGCGATAACTTCTTCATTCGACTCAAATTTTTGTCCGGCGAGTGACTTTTTCAAGTTGGTAAACAAGAAGAAATCACTCGGGGCCAAATCGCTGGATGGGGCATCACTTCGTAGCCCAGTTCGACCAACTTGCCCGTGGCGACGGCGTAGGTGTGAGCTGGCGCGTTGTCATGGTGGATGAGCACCTTTTTCTTCACCAAATTTGGCCGTTTTTTTGCAATTCAGCGTCGAATCGGCCCAGTAATTCGGCGTAGTAGGGTCCTGTCACCGTTTTGCCCTTCTCAAGGTAGTCGACGAAGATCACACCTTGAGAATCCCAGAAAATGGTGGCCATCACCTTTCCGGCCGATGCGACAGTCTTCGCCTTCTTCGGAGCAGGTTCTCCGGGTGCAGTCCACTGTTTCGACTGTTCTTTAGTCTCTGGTGTGTACCAGTGGATCCATGTTTCGTCGATGGTCACAAAACGACTCAGGAACTCCTTCGGATTACGTTTAAACAGCTTCAAACACTGCTCTGAAGTGGTCTCACGGACGCGCTTGTTGTCCGGAGTGAGCAAACGCAGCACCCATCGCGCCGACAGCTTTCTCATGCCCAAAATTTCATGCAGGATATGACCCACGCGGTCTTTTGAGGTGCCTACTGTCTCAGCTACCTCGCGCACCTTCAGTCAGCGGTCTGCCAATACAAGGTCGTGGATTTTTGCCACGTTATCGGCCGTGGTAGTTGTTTGTGGGGCCCCTGGGCGAGACTCATCAAAAACCGACGTGCGACCACGTTTAAACTCGTTGAACCAATTTTTGACGGTTGCCATCGAAGGAGAAGACTCACCGTAGACGGCATCCAGTCGCTCTTTGAATTCGCTGCGCGATTTCCCTTCCAAAAACAAGAATCGAATCACCGACCGATATTGCTCTTTTTCCATTTTTTTAACGACACACGAAAAATCACCTGTTTCCTCTTTCTCAAGCCGCCAAAAAGAAAATCGCGAGCCCGATTCGACTGGACCTTTGCATGTGTCCCTCTAAGAGAGCGTACCCAACGTCAGTATATGTCTCATGCGATAGTGTCGCGCTCTCGCGGTGAGGCTAAGTACTTATCGCACTGCCCTCGTAGTTTTCAGTTAAATTTTAAATTAACCTTTCCGTTCATGTTTTTTTTTTCATCAATGATTCAATGTTTCATACTTCTATTCAAAACACCCATAGTTAAGCTAAAATTTGATCTGTCACACTTTATGTTGCAACTGTTATTTCTATTAAAAGCAGCACACACACACATTCCCTGCAGTAAGGGGGAAAGAGTTGCAGTACAGTCTATGTCAAAAACATCAAGCCCACAGTGTGCATGAGTGGAGATATTATCAAGCCACCCAATTTATAACCTTGTAGAACTTTCATTGCTCTGAAATCACAGAGAATGAGAGGGACAGTGAGAGGCTTTGGAGCTCCAGGCATAGAACAGGACCCCTTGAAAAGCCTCAGTGGCAGATCTCGTCACCCATGGAGTGTCTTCAAAAGTTATTACAGGGGCTGTAGCTGCATGTTTTCCAGAATTATCATATACCTGTGGTCACAGTTTAGTAAAAATTGAGAGGCATGGTCTGCTCATATGCAACTGTCTTGGCAACACTGTTGTGTGTAAAACAACTCAATTTTTGCTGCGGTACAGATGTCAAACCAGAATGCTATGACACTCATGATTTGCTCTTATCCACAAGTACAGAGGCCGGCATCACTTGTATACGTAAAGCACAGTGGCGCACTGACGGGGGGGGGGGGGGGGGTTTGGGGGTTGTAACCCCCCCTGAGGCCGAGTTAACCCCCCCCCCCCTCCCGTTGTTTAACTCCTCTTCTTTCCTTGCGCCTTTGAGTACTGCAACTAAGATGTAAGACTGCACACTCGCAAACTCGTCTGCAAAGAGCGCATTTTTTTACAATTTCACGTGAAGAAATTGAAATTAGTGCTGTTTAGATGGTATTGGCAAACTAAGGCAAACTGTCAACCCCCTTCTGGCAGAGATCCTGGATGCACTACTGGTAAAGCATAAAGTGCCCAAGAAACTTTTGTCTGCTATTGTTTCTTGACTGTGGCACCTTCCTTATAAAAGTCTAGCTTCCTTCCCTCTGAAAACAAAAACTAAATTTCTTGTGCGTAAGCGAGTGGTTTTTGATCAACTGTTTGTGGAAAATGTGGACAGTCTGGATCTGTTGCTGGAATACTGGGCTAGTTTTCTGTATAGACTCTGTTGTACCAGTTACCAGTATTCCTAATGGCTGCTGCTGATGAAATTAAGTGGAGGCTGATGTGTTCTGGCTAAAATGCAGGGATCTGTGCCTTCAAGCAGTGGAACTAAGCCGCCCAGCCCCAATTGCTGAGAAGGCTAAACAGTTCCGCCATGAGAACCTTTATGGAGGTCGGATTCACAGAATGTCAGGTGAGCTTCCAGTGGTAGTGTGTTAACTTGTTTGTAGCCATGATTTTGGATAATTTACTACAGCATACTCTAGAAAAATGCTGCACATAGAGTGTTGAACCCATGACTGACAGGATAGTCATTTGGTCCCTTTGGTGCTCCTCATTGCTTTTGCAAACAAGAGTGCAAAATCTGCCTATGTGAATTGTGCTCTATGGCTTTTCAGCAGATGATTTGTGGTTGGTTTTCTGCACACCTGTGCCATGCACTGACATAGCTTAAGCACTTGCAGTTGGAGCGCCACTAAAGTGAGAGCCACACATTAGAGCGTTTCCAACAGTGGTCTGCACTTTGCTCTTTCTTTGAAAGCTGTACTATATAACAAAGTAGACAGAAAATGTGGGTACAGTCATCATGCAAACGTGACTGATTTGCTGAATTGCACAAACTTGTCATCTTACTGAGTTGCAAACTTATGTTTATAGCTTTTTAGAGTTTTGGTTGATAATAATCAACCTGTGATCGACTTTCATTCAGACATTTACAACCATATGCCTTGAACTGACAGTTTTAGAAGTCAGCCCTCAACTTACCTTATTACATTCAACAGCATAAGGCTCAGTGCGGCACCTTGCTCCATTTAAAGGGCGCACTAGTAGTCAATTTAAGCAGATATATTTTAGAAAAGTGTACCCAAGTGGTTTAGCGTACCCAAAAACCCAAACTCAGCTTGGGTTCTTTTGTACTCTTTGTCCGCTCTCATAAGTCACTAGCAGCTTGGGTACACTGGGATATGATTCTGTGCATCATTACCTTAACTTGCACTTACATCAGCTTTGTGGCATTCTGATTGCCGGATTGTGAAATCTGGTGAACGAAAGACTACATTTTATGATGGGTGTTTTGAAAGTACATGCTTCTCATTAAATATTTTGCTAAAATATTTGTTTTTGATTATGATTACCCTAAACTCTGCGTAGACACACAGCATTAAGCTGTTATTTAATAAATTAGTCAGTTTTAGCTAACCAGTCATCTTATTGTGACAGTAATCCTCCACCTTATTACCACCTTGCCTATAGCGAAAAATAATTTTGAATGCCTGTTGCTCTGTATAAGAAACTGGAAGAATTGGTGGAAAAAAAGACCTTGAAAAAAAAAAAAACTACAGTAAATTAATCTGAACTGATAGATTACTATTCTGAAATAGTAAATAGACAAACACAACAATGCCATAAAGAGAATGTGAAAAGGAAGCTTTATCTTTGATTGTACTCGAGTGCTTTTTCAAGTACATGAGGCACTAAGAAATGCTCTTGTTAGGCAACCACTGGACTGATTGAATGAAATTTATTATATTTAAACATAAAAAAAGTAAAACATTATATATAATGAATTAAAGAGATCAAGTTTTTTATTTTTAAATTTATTTATGCCCTCAGTTTTTACAAGAATCAGTTTTGAAAAGGAATTGAAACCTTAAGAAAGCCTTCTAAATCCAAAACAAACGCAGATATCAAAATGTTGTAAACTGCATGTGTAAACTGCAAGCAAAGCAGACAAAATTATTGTCATAAGTGAACTCTGATACATACGACTATGTTATGGATAAGACTTTCATAAGCATGCATAACCTTGGCAACAGTTTCACAGAAACTGAAAATCTACATGGCATTTTTCTGATATCACGTGCAGCTTGCAACATCTGCTTTTGTTGCAGAGAGTTTCACAGAACTTGCACACAGTGGGCCACCAGGGCTCTGTCCTTGGTAGTTGCGAGGGCATATTTTGATGGGTCATGCATTGTCCAGAACCTCTGGACCTATTTTCAATGTTATGCTTTTGTTGGTCACCTCAGCTGATAAACATCTTTTTTCTCTCCCATAGTTGGGGATTTTCTTGGGCTGCAGAAGAAGAAAGCAGTCAGGAGAAGAGCGATGAAAGTGGTTGTCTAATGCGACTAATGTTTTGTGTTTTTACCAAGCAGTTGCATCCATTATGTATATATGGAGATCACGTTTATAATAATAAACTCTTTCACTGACACTGCCTTTTGTCAAAATTGACGCGCTTTAGACATTTTTGTGTGTGCATGGTTGCCATAGTTATGGTGCCATACACAGATACGTTCATCGCTGTCAGAGTCGGAAACTGGCCCTGGCTTAAGCATTTGCTTTTGTGTCGGCACATTTTCACATCCGTTCTCGTAGAAATTTGCAGCTCACGAATGTACACAAGGCACTCTCCCAGAGTCTAGAGCAATTTATTAGTGAGTTCTGGTGTATGGAAATGTGAGTGTGTCAAACTTCAGCTAAATTGCTGCATTCTCACTTCCTTCATTCACTGCAGTACAAAACCAAGCAAATAAAGCGTTGTAGTTTTGTTTGTCAGTTTGAATATTTTTAAAGCACTTCTTATTGGTGCACTGTTCCTATTTAGAATCCTCACTGTATGACCCGATTAGTGAAGAGGAATGTGTGTGCATAGTTTGCTAATGAGAAGTGTGTGCCTAAGGCTTCTGCTGGGCTATTATGGTGCACCCATAACTATTCAGGTAGACTTGGAGGAGGGCCAGGATGTCTCGGTGCATTGTAGAAGTAGTTGGCTCTACCACACTGTCAGTGGCGCACCGACGGGGGGAGGGGGGATTCGGGGGTTGTAACCCCCCCCCCTGAGGCCGACTTAACCCCCCCTTTTGTTTAACCCCTTTTCTTTCCTTATGCATTTGAGTACTGCAACTAAGATGTGAGACGCGCAATCGTCTGCACACTCGCAAAAAGCGCATTTTTTTTGACAATTTCCCGTGAAGAAATCGAAATTAATGCTGTTTAGATGCTATTGGCAAACTGTCAACCCCCCCCTGGCAGAGATCCTGGGTGCGCTACTGCACACTGTTATGAGGATTGAGGGCTTAAGCTACATTATTTCTTATCCCCATGACCTTGTGGCCAACCAATGTTGATTCTAGATAGTGTGGCGAAATGCAAACGCTGAAGTTATCTAAAATTTGCCATAAATGGGGTATTTATGGTGACGCATCCTCCGCGGCGGCGATGCCCTCCTCTCCACAATTAATTTTCCCTCTTCAACATAGTTGCCTACAATATTGGAGGAATCTAAAGCACCGTACTGCTACTGCTGTGAGCGTAAGCTGATGAAGGGGCTTTAGGGAACTCTAGGTTCTTCACAGTCCAACGGTCCAATCACCACAGCATCAAAACCCATCCGAATCCGTAAGGGAAGCTTCGAGCGTTTAAAAAAATACACCGACGACTACGATACTCCCTAATGCAAAATTTGAGCGCAGCCCTATACGTGTTTTCGCGATATATCGGCTGGCGCGGACAATCTGGAGATTGCGTGAGCCAGTGCGTGACGCATGGGCGCGATTTACAGCGGCCGCCGCCGACAGACCTCCCAGACGACGCGCGCTACTCTGGCGCCATCTCGTAGCCATCGTCGCCGCACTACGCTTCTCACGCTTTCGCCATACCCTCCTCCGCTTTCCTGCTTGCGCCTCTCCGCTTTTATTGCGATAGCAATTATACGGACACTCCAAGCGGATTTCTGTCGTCGCCGTGATTCCGTATAAAGTCCAATCGCGATAAAATCGTCGCCGGGCGCCGTATGCTGTTTGTGCGAGTGACAGCGCGCGAGGGATGCGCGTTTTCACGGAGAGCGAACGCACGGCGGAGAGCAAACATGACGTCTTCCGTCGTGCGAAAGGCCGTAGCGGGAGGGGGGGGGGGAGGCGACGTTTAGCTGCGGCACCAAATGCGTATCTTGCGACCGGGCGCAAGAGGAACTGGCGACTCCCACGCGAAATGAGGAAAGCGGGCAGGCAGCGCGGGAGGGAGGGAGGGGGTGCGGCTTCTACTCTGCCAGCAACTCGCAACTTCGTACTTGTACTTTGCGCGGCTCCGGGCTTTCGCGCGCACCGAACATGAAAGCGATCTCCAGACGATTTTGAACTTCGTATGCGCTGTGCTATCGCCGCTCAGTTTCCGTTGAAGCGATAGACCGCCGAACCTTCGCTCGCTGCTTCCGCGGCGCTTGCTCACGCCAGCCATTTGACAGTGGTCTGCGGTCATCGAGTGTGATCTATTGACGTTTGCTTGTGCGCGCTTATACCATGCTTGTTAATTCAGTTAGTAAGCGAATGTGTTCAAAGTTTATGCAGCCGATAAAACTACTACCCTTACTCCGTATAGCTCTCTACTAATTTGTTATCGCAATTGATGCTTTGCCTTTCGGGCGAAACTGCGACTTTTTTTTTTTTTTTTCATCCCCCGCGGCGCGCCGCGTTCGCTCTCATCTTTCGGTGTGCTCGTTTGCTCGGTTACAAATGACGCCGACGCTCGCCTCAGGAACGGGCGCCAAAGAGCTGCGCCCTAAAATGTCGGTGCGTAACCATGATTAGAAACGCGTGCGACACTGCATATTCCTATTTATCTTGCGCGAACGTAATAGGACAGAAAAGAAAGAGGATGAGCGCTTGCTTTATGTGTGTCTTTTCCTCTAGCCCTTCCGCTAGTTCCTGTACAGGAACCTTAGCCACAGAACACCCGGCTCAGCATTGCCCCGCAATTGGTGATGTGACGCAACTGTTCACTCCATTGCACTGCATCCATAATCTCTAAGGCTATGTCCAAACTGATGTTTTAGCAGCGAATAACCTTATTCGACATTCGTAGCGTACGAAGCTTCAATGATCGCGTAAAATTTTGGGTGTGGAACATCTCGGAGTTTAGCATGGGTTTCTCCCGTTCCATGTACTTCTGGGCCTTTTGGGTCTGGTCTGAACAGTCTGACAAAATATTTATTGCCAGCAAAATTTAATGTTAAAAACACCAATATAATATTACTTTTGTGGTTTACATTGAAGTTTTGTTGGTAATATAATATTTTATCGGTATTTGTTGTTGACATAGCGTGCAGTTGCGAGGCGGCGCCAGCGTCCCGCGCATGCGTAAATAGTAGCGCTTTTACGTGGCATGTCGCTGCTGCGAGGATTCTGCTCGCAGAAGCGGCGAAAATACTAGTAATTCACTTTTGTTTATAGTAAGAAAGAACAAAGTTATCCGTCTTATTCGACAAGTGAGTCAATTTTACGTTTTTCTCTCTTGCTTACAATTATTTATTGAGTTCCATAGCCTTGCCGTAAGTGATAAACGCTACCGGTTGGGCTGATTGAGCACGTTATATACGTGCGCAATGCGACTGGTTGGAAGGCAATCCAGCTGATTTGCCGCCTCAAAGGCCCCACGTATCGTCGTTAATAGACATATAGTGGAAAACCGCGTTCTGAAGGAGGCCATTGCCGCACTTCGTGTTTTTTGCGGGATCTCTGCCAACTTTGATTACGTGTAACTTGTGCGGTAGGTGACGTGCCTTCTTGGTGGATTGAGAACATTTTTCCTGCTCCATCACTTTTGTCGGAAGTAGGTCTTCTTGCCCTGTTTTTATCTGATACACAGAAACCGCGTTTAGGCACACCCAAGTGGGACAAGTTTGTGCGCTCGCCATAATAATTGTTGACAGATGCAGTTGGTTGCGGATCTACGCTGACAGACTCGGGACGTGTTCTGCAGTGACCGTCACTGTCATGAATTTATTTTCATTTCCCTAGTCTAACACTGCTCTCTTTGTACATTTTGTGATACTGATTGCCTTTGGGTGATCAAAACACGGCGTTGTGAGTATCATGTGCTGTATCGGCGTATCCATCTGCTATTAGTACAACCACGCGAGTCCATACTAGACCTTTTCACATTTCAACTCTCATCGTCACCGTTATATCACGATCGCGCTAGTTAATTTTACCGGCTTAACTTGAGACCCTATGGCATCGGAGACTGATCGTTGTTTTACTAATGAAAGTAAAACAACGACTGTTTGGTGGCCCGTTGTTGATACGTACTAACAGCTGAGCGTGCAGTGGATTCATAGCCGCACTTAGTCCGCACGGGGTGGGAGTTATCTCTCTGGACGGCCCTGTATGATTCATGCGGAAAGTGTGCAAACCCCTTGGCTACATTGAAGGCTCTGACCCACTGCAGTGTTGATCGCCCTCTCAACGTTGTGCACCGTCTGTCACTTGTAGCTTTCATTTTGATAATTCTCTATGTATGTGTGTCAGGAGACTCTGTGTGTGGTGAGATGTGTCCTGCATTTGTACACCATGTAGTTGGAGTAAAATTATATAGTAGTCTGGTTTGTGTGGGAAAATCACCTTATTAGGTGACACAGGTGGCTTTCTTTGCTCAAATGTACTTTATTTCAGTGATTCTTCCATGAGAGTTGCATGGTGTTACAATGAAAAGACTTGAACTCATAAATAAGTAGTAATCTGTTTGCAAGATGCATGAGACTTCTGTGTTGCCAGATTTTAGGACTTACTGCAAACCGGTATCAGCTGTGTCCAATTAAGTCTAATGCAGGCCAGGGGCCGTATTTTGTAAGGAATCTTTTCCCTCTGTTCAATTCTTAACACACGTGACTGGCTGATGCCATCGCTAACGAAGGTGTGGTGCCAATAATGGACAAACTGAATTAAAAATTTAAAGAATGCTTATACAATACAGCCTCTTGTGCCCCATTCAAGTTTTAATAATTTCATTTGTGAGGGTTGAAAGCGCGAAACAGTACAACCAACTATTGTTAATTTGACCTGCCATGCTTTAAGACACTTCTGCTATCCAAACATAGGATAACTTGAACCAATTGTCCTGCTGTGTAACTAACAAAAGTGCAGGAAAGTCTCCTTTTTCTTTTCATTGTGCAGTAAAAAAAAAAAAAAAAAATGGAAAGGGAAGGAATTTCCTGCACGAAATAATGGACTGTTGCGCCTGTGTACTTCATGAAGTGAAACTTATGTGGGCACTACAATGTTAGAGAAACTTATGGGTTTTATGTGCCAAAACCAACAAATGTTCATGAGGCACATTGTAGTGGGGGATTCCAGATTAATTTTGACCACACCAAGTTTTTCATTCTGCTTTGTATGCCATTTTGCAGTGACATTAAATGTGATTGTTTACTAGTCTTGCTTTTTATGCTGTGCCACGTGATGGTAGTTATAAAGCAGCCAATCTAAAGTGTCACTGCTGTTTTTTTTTTTTTTTGTTTTTTTTACCTAAGAAATTTTAAATGTAACTGTTCTTGACTATCTATTTCTTGTTTACAGGCAATTCAAATGATTACCAAATTAGCTGCCCTATGTTCTACTGTTAAGAACTAGCCAGAGCTGTTGCATGAAGTGTCACTCACTCTGCTGTTTTGTGTTGTAGTGGTGAAGTTGATTCTCTGTGATTATCAGTATAGATTTCTAGCATTACTATGCTCTTAGGAAGAGCTGGCCAGTAGTGTGAACATAGTGGAGAACTTTATGAAGGTAATCATGTCAGGGCTGTGTGTTGAAGCTACAACTTAAGGTTTACTTTAAAGGACTAAAGATTTGAAAAAGAATTACATAGGTGATGACAAGCTAAAACTGCAGGTGCCAACGTGGGAATTGTTTTGTATATTGTGATTGTGGCCCGAACCTACATGAGTGTATTGAGTTAGTACTTGCAGTCTTTTTCACCTCCCTTGTACATGCAGCATGAACCCGCCTCAGCTGGGTGGAGGAACAGTGTATGGGGGGCAGCCTTTTGGTGAGCCCCACATGCAGCAGCCTGGGCCCCCAGCTTTTCCCCAGGGACCACCGGCACCTTTCATGGCCCCAGCTGCCAAGGCATACAATGGTGTGGATGGCTACGCTGCTGGTGCAGCCAGTGTTGCTGGTGAGTGCTACAGACCAGGGGAGGGTCAGAACTTACCCACCTGGTCGTTTTACCTTGTCTCCGCAGTGTAGATGTGAATCTTGCTTGTCAAGTTTGTTAGCCGACTTCTGCAAAAGCCTCTGTCTGCTGCATTGAATTAGTCTTAAAGCTATACTGAAGAGAAATACAAAGTCATTTTTTATTAATAAAGTATTCTTTGAATACTCTATTTTCATAAATTTTGCAGAAACAGGTTGAAAATTAAACGAAATAATGAAGGTGAAAGTCTGGTTTTCTGAATTGCGCCGAAACCCCAGCACCAGTGAGTATGTCAGTGTGATGTCACAGATTTCAAATTATTGTTTTGTATTTGGGCTGCGTTGGCTAACTAAACGTTCCCGAAACTTGCCATGTTCGATCTTTGGCTCCTTTCTAACACAATATAGTCCATTTTTACTGGTAAGCAATTAATTAGGCCCTAGCAGACGCTGTCAAAATCCGACACAGTGAGCTGGTGCAGGAACTTCAGTGCGCTGCCACCACGCATCTTTCTTTTTTGCGCCTTTTCTGTCTTACCAAGCCTCTTTTCATGGTAAGAGTGTCGTTTTTGGTATTGCAGAATGGTAATTTACTAATACAGGTGAAGTCATTTTTCGCTTTAGTGTCCATTGAATGAATGCTAGTGCCAGCAAGTTGCTATCAGCTATGTGCTTTTGTGATTTTTGTTTGTAACAAATTGTTTACACATGGAACTAAATGAACTGTGTATTAAAGTGACCACTTGTGCCAGGAACGCAAGGGAATCACAATGTACTATTTGTTACTGTCATGAAGCCCGGTGCTGTGGCATTGTTACCTTGTAACATGCTAGTCTCTGCTTAATATGGTGTTATATTGTTGATGATGAGTAACATTTATTGTACCCATGATTTCCTGGTACAGATAGACTGTGCATGATGCAGTACAGCATGGCATATTACAGCGTGACACTTTTTTTCAACCTTTAGGGCTGTCTTCCTGCAGAAATGTGTCGCCATTTTTCATACTAAGCTCTTTTCAGATTATTACACCTGTCAACATTTTGAACTTTGAATTTACATTGTGGGCTTTTCCCTTCATTGAACAAACAACCTTTAAAAGCTTTCTTGTTAACATTATAACAAACACTGCCATGGGGCAAAGCTCACTTCAGAGCATTACCGTTTTCCCTTCAAAGCATCATTGTCTCTTAGACTAATCTAGCCTCTGCTTTGTTGTATGCTATAAAAATCTGCATATGAGTTGTTTCAGGACACTTCTTAGCGAGGAATAGCCTATATATATATATATATTGTGAGACGTTGGCCGATGCGATGCCTTTATTTCCGAGCAGCCGCCCGAGTCAGAGACGAAGCACCGCACGAGACAAAAGATGATGAGTCGTATGTACAAATGACGACGACGATATGCACAAATAGCGCTCACACAAGATGATGAGTTGTATGTACAGATGACGACGACGATATGCACAGAATGCGCTCAAAAAATATATATATATATATATATATTTTTTTTTTGTTTTTTTGGAAAGAGCTTGTCTATCCTTTTTCGATATTGTTTCCGTATCTTCTGTACGCATTATCTTAGCCAGATTATATGTATATTGTGTAGATTGCTTTCCTGGTTCACACAGGTTACTTGTCAGACAAAATTTAATGTCATAGTGAGGGCATGAGCTAGGTATCCTTCAATAGTGACATCAGGGCAAGCTGCTTGTTAAAGTAGCTATTAGTGGCTGCCCCATCCTTTTTGTTTCTAAAGGAAAAATGAATTACTTGATTGTATGGCTTAGTTACAGATTCTTGAGTTTGTGGTGCAGGTAATGGGAAAGACTAAGAGCAGACAAGATAGTGCCATATATTGTCTGCCTCTGGTCTTTGTCATATCTTGGGTGCAGCACACTTAACATGCATAACTTGTCCAACCATGTGTATTGTTTAAGGATTTCACATTCAGACAGCCTTCTTGTTTGAGCAATAGTGTTGTTGTGGGCCTAGTTATCAATTGTGAAACTTTTGGTTGTGCCGCAGGTGGTCTGCCACTAGGGATGCCTCCCCCCAAAATGGGAATGGGGCCTCCACATGGCGTCTACACAGGGCCGCCACAGCCTCAGCAGCTGCCTCCTCATATGCATCAGCAGCAGCCACAGCCACTGCCGCCGCAGCACTCACAACAGCAGCTGCCACCACCTTTGCATCAGCATGTGCCACACATGCACCAGCAGCAACCTCAACTACAACAGCTACAGTTTCAGCAGCAGCAGCAGCAGCAGCAGCAGCAGCAGCAGCAGCAGCAGCAGCCAGGTCCACCACCCAAGGGGATGCCCTTTCAGCAGCCAGGTCAGTTTGCACCAAGACAAGTCAATCCTCAGGAGCCTCCTGGACTTCAGAGGGCACCCATGCAAGCACCACCCATGCAAGCGCCACCCATGCAAGCGCCAGCCATGCAAGCACCACCCATGCAAGCATCACCCATGCAACCACCGCCCATGCAAGGCCCACCACCTGCTGCTGGCCAGAGGCCCCCCATGGCTGCTACACCGGACCAGGTAGGGCTCTTCCTCTAGTGTAGCTGCAACTTCTTACAAATCTCCTGTTCTCTCATAGAATGTGTCAAGTGTTTCACTACGACCCACCAAAGAGCTGCTATTGTTTTGATGTTCATTCCTGAGGACATGCTGCAATCACATGCAGTAACATCACTGAGCAACCTTTAAAAGAGTACTGACAAAACATTTTGACAGAACAATACATGCAATTAGTGTTTGTAAGATACTTCATGCACTTTCCAGTATCTATCTATGTCAGGATCTAACCGTTTTCCTTTCACGTCAACTTGGGGCACTGAGTATGTGCTGCTGTTCAATAAACCCCTTTGACGCAAACTTGGGTCACTGGATATGTGGCACTGGGCATGTGCGGCTCTTCATAATAATCATCATAACATATAAAACATGTCATCACCAAATTACACACCCATCATAAGGTAGATTGCCAATCGCATTAACGTCAGCAATCATCTCCAAAGGATGAATGCACCAGCAATTTTATTGGAGAGCCTTTGACCCAGTAATCTATGGAGCCTTAATTCCCCCGACAGTGCAGCAAATAATTAACTATATTACATTTTAATGCAACCAGTTCAAAATGTGTGCAAAGTGCAGCATGGCTTCTGATGTGAAAGAGAAGCATCATGTCATTGAAACTTGTTGACGGATGCACCCATGCTGCCAAAAGCCAAGTTCGTTAAGCACTTAACAGGACAAGAGGGGAGAGTGTGTCCCCCTGCTTTTCCAAGAGAAGTGAACATTTGGAAAGGCCACTTTGGCAGTTGTCGGCAACACGGTTATTGTATGGCCTTCTATTACTGCACCGGGCTGACTGTCGGGCTCTTGCGTTGTAGGTTGTTTGTTACCACGTGACAGCCACCTCCGCTTGATGCGCATTTTGAACAGGTTGTATAAAAAGTGGTGTAATTATTTGTGGTGCTCTGAAATCATTGGGGCTTCTTCATACTGTAATTATGTAGTCGACAGCTACCTAAAAAAGATTTTGCCACAGCTTTGAAACTTGCTTGACCTCCATCTTGATGACCTCCACCTTACTTGATCTCTAGTGGCATGAAGCCACTAGAGATCTCGGCTCGCCTTAACCTTTGCACCCGCTGCAAATTACCTCCAAGATATAACGCAAAGGCAGTGTATGCACTCGGGGGCATGGACAGCCATGCGCAGTCATGGCTGAGCTAGAGGAGGAGATTCACACTCTCCTCTAGCATGTGCTTTATCATGTGACCTCCCAACATTGGCCATGTGGGAAGACTGCGTGCATCATGCCACCCTGCTTCTAGGATCACCCTTGCCACGCTTTTCCTAGCACCCAAGGCATTCGGCGCAAAGGGAACAATCTTATCGCACTTGGATTTTATATGGAACATCACGGGGATGGCGCAAATTTGCCTGGAGTGTCCATATAATTGCACAATCAAGAAAATAGTCATGACTAACATGGACAACACCCCTCAAAATACAGTGAGTGGCATTATTCTTGGCGACATTTAGTTGGGGACAGCTGATGTAAGTGTTTGTGTGTGTATAATAAAACAAACAAAACACATGCTAGAGCTTAGATGCGATGCAGCATCCTTTACTGGTACAAATGAAGCCCAGAAACCACTAACTTCAATAATCCATTCAGTGGCACGCTCATGCATAAGTGACCATCCCACGCTGTTGTTGCTAAGTTTACTATCTTCCTGGTGCTTTAACAGCATTTCTGTAGAGAACCGTGCATTTTTAAAAATTTAAGGCTTGCAATTGCAGTTTTTAATGGGCCACCAGGTGCCTGTGAGGCTGTCTGTGAGCATCTTAGTTGTGGTCATAGAGATGGTCATTTAGACAGAAAACCCAGTCACAACCTTGGAAGTTGGGAATGTCTTCTTGTGCAATGTTTACAGGTTTTTGCGACAGAAAACACTGCCTTTATGTTTACTTTCTCTCCTATCTTCTCCAAGTTGTGCAAGATTTTGTGAAGGTAGGGGATTAACCGCAACTTCGTGTGCGCCTTTCCTTCCAGCAGCTGAGCAACCAGATGGGCAACTTGCAGTTGTCTCGGAGGCCACCACAACCTATGGGACCAAGGCAGCCTATGACCCAGCAGCCACCCTACCCTTACTCCTCTCCTCCGGGTGGTGCGCCCCCACCTACGCAGTTCTACAGCCCTGGTGGTGTCCCACCTCAGGTCAGGTATATCTCGAGTGTGTGACATTTTGTGTTGCTGCCACCAGAAGGCATGCGAGCATACTTGCATCATGGACGAAGGAGGTAGTGCTAAAGAGGCCCTAAACAGGTTTGAACATTGTGGAAGAACAAGCACAGCATGTAGAGTTCACTGTTGTAATGATAGCTGCCAGATATTGCTGTGCTTCATGGTGGGGCCATATGGCCTAGGTGTTCTTGAATAGAGCTGTATCAGCTACTCCAGCCAAACATTGTAGTTTACTGATTGGATTTCAGCTTATAGTCATTTTAAAATGGCTGCTTGCACAAGCATTAGCTTATAGCAGAAGATGAATGACCTTAGGCAATTCTTTCTGCAGGGTACACAGGCTAATGGACCGGGCAGCTTAGGCCCTCCCCCAGGTGCTGGCTATGGTGCCCCACCTGGTGTTCAAATGCCTGCTGCCCACCCCTCCATGGCAGCGCCACCGCAGCAGCAGCAGCAACGAAAACTTGACCCTGACCAGATGCCGAGCCCAGTGAGTTGGCCACTTAGAAAATGTGTTTATTATTGCGATAGCAATTATATGGACACCCCAGGTGCATTTCTGCCGTCAACATTCAGTACCACCGTGAGGTTCCGTATAAAGTCAAAGTGCGATAACATCATGGCGGTGCGCCATATGCTGTATGTGCGAGTGCAAGCGTGTGAGGCTGAGCCGATGATTGTGGCTCAATCTAGCGCGCATGAGGAAGGAAGGCGTGGAGGAAGCACACCGTCTTCCATTGCGTGCAAGGTACTGGGTGGGGGGTTTCACTCTGGTGGTGCTGGGTATGGCACGGCCGAGCACGGCCATGCAGGCCTTCGCTTGAAATCGATCTGCGATGGGAATAGAGTGCGTTGAGTGCCGATAGCTTTGTGTGCGCTGTGTTGGCGCCGCTCAGTTCTCATTGAAGTGAGAGGCAGCACGAAGGTCGATTCGCG
Source organism: Dermacentor silvarum (assembly GCF_013339745.2). Classification (NCBI taxonomy): domain Eukaryota; kingdom Metazoa; phylum Arthropoda; class Arachnida; order Ixodida; family Ixodidae; genus Dermacentor; species Dermacentor silvarum. The sequence continues at coordinate 159,309,503 of NC_051154.1, forward strand.
CACTGCTGCACTTCCTCACGCCAGCGTTTTGACACTGAGTGTCCACGGTCATCAAGTGAGATGTGTTTGTTTGCTTGTGCGCACGTGCCACCATGCTTGTTAATTTAGTTAGTAACCAAATGTTTACAAGTTTACGCGCCCAATAAAACTACTATCCTTACTTCGTATAGCTGTCTAATAATTTGCTATCGCAATCGATGCTTTGCCTTTCGGCCGAAACTGCGACTTCTTTGGGCTAGTTGCTGTTTCTGATAATCATTCATGTGTTGAGGGGCGCAATGATGGCCACTGTATAAGCAGTTGTGTTTGGATCTATTATCTTTAGCTCTGTTTATATAACTGTGACGAAGTGTGTGACATCCGTCTAGCATATCAGATCCTAAAAACATGGAATAAGTGCAGGCACCCCCAGAGACATGTAAACACTGGCACATCACATTGAAATGAAGAGCTTGCAAATGCAGTCTGCAGCCATTGCATTCATGAAAATTTAGCTTTTGTGGTCCAAAAGCTGCAAGAGCTTAGTCTCGACCGTACACATGTCCATACAGGGATGTGAAATGTCACCCTATGTGATTCTCATGTTTGTTCACTGTTTTTGCTGGCTAGCTAGCGAGCTAAATATTTTATTCATTCAGTTCTTACAAATAATAGCTTAAAAATTTCCTGGTGCACTTTTTAACTAATTTCTTACGTGTATTTGGCTTTAAAGACAACACTTCATGAAAATGTGCCAATGATAATTATATTTGAATCCATTGCACATGAGCAGCGTTATCTGCAAACAAGGGTAGCCCTTGAGCTCTTCTGTGGTGTTCCCACACCTTCTTCCGCATCTTGCATCTTAAAAACTGTTGCAGAGAGGGGGTAGCCTTGGCAATCCTCCACCGAATATGCATTGTCCTGCTGCAGTGGGTTTTCTTTCTTTTTTTCTTTTTTCGTTGATGACATCATCATCAGGCTATTTTTATGTCCACTGCAGGACGAAAGCCTCGCCCAGCGATCTCCAATTACCCTGTCTTGCGCCTGCAATTTTCCAAATTTCATCACTCCACCTAATTTTCTGCTGTTCTTGACTGTGCTTCCCTTTCCTTGGCATCAATTCTGTAACTCTAATGGTCCACCGGTTATGTGCCTTACACATTACATGACCTGCCACACCCGTTTGCTATCCCCGTTTGCTCTCTGATCCATACCGCTCTCTTCCCGTCTCTTAACGTTATGCATAACATTTTTAGGTCAGGCGCATACAACTTACAAAATCGAGTTTCTTGCTTGTATATAGTGTCTCATAATTGAGACACTATATACCAATGTTTGGTTCTCTACCTCTCCATCATCGCCAGGCTGACTGAAGGGTGGGGAACTTAAAAAGCCACAAGAAACCTTAGATGATCTTTGGAGTAATATCCTGTGTCGTTTCTTGCTGCATGCCAATGTTGTTTGGCTCACATGTTCATGGTATGCATTGCCCTAAAATAGTTTTAATCTCTAATAAAATCATCAAAGGCAAGTGTGCACATGTAGACATCTAATTTGGCCAATGTCTGCAACCATATGAAATTGCTGTCATTTGACTTTATTAACAAAAGTATGTTTGTATGTTTTAAGGGCCCATGTGGTAAGTAGCCATCATCGCTGTTGTTGTTCAGATCATGTTTGTGCCTTGAAATAATTTTTACATTCACTTCAACATGCAAATATTCAAATTCACTCTACTGTCCCGGAAGGTTGTGCAGTGCAACCAAGTATGTTCCATTTCTCTGTCTGATAGAGTGATATGCAATAAAAGCTCATGTTGAAATTTTACATTCTGAATTAGAAATGTTTAGAAAGAAAATGAGCATGCTTAATTAATCTGATTTTCAATGTCCATGTACCTTTCTTAGACCAAGAAAGAAAATCCCATGAATTTATTTTGGCTTGTATGACTGCTGCACAGAATCTTTTGATAAAGTTGTTTGGTACTGGAGTAGTCTCATCAGCATTGCAAATTTGTGTTCTATGGTTAACTTACAAGTTCATCGGTTTAAAAGGGTTTTTATGTTATTGAATAATCGCTTTGATGTGCATTAAAATTCGGTTTAAATTCATGGCCAATATCTACGAACAATATTTCAAGGGTGTGGGGATAAAGTGGCACAATTGCTAGTTAACGTATCTGAGAAGCATCAGCCACACTACGTGTCAGTCCTTTTCTTTTGTTTGCTCATGTTCTAACGGCATGCATTTTTGATGCATATGTTTGTGCAGAATATGAAACAGCTTATTGCAATGAAGTTCTGTGAATGACTTAGTTGGCGAAAGGGCTGGGCAAGCTACTGTTAAACTATATCAGATGCACATACATACAGGCACTTAGGTAAAATTTATGTGACAAAGATGCTCTTGTATCCTAGTTTAGTTGGTATGTTCCTCAAAATCCCATCACAGATGCAGTGCTCGGTAATTAAAACGGGATAATCTGCACGCATGGTGGCCAGCACTTTTTACGCCACTGATGAGCGCTGGGTGCTTGCTGAGGGGCAAAGTGTAGTTGCAATGCGTCACAAAGGCTCTCGCTTTCGTCATATACAAAAATGCATCAGCACGATGTACCCAGCAGCCCACAGGTGGCACAAAAACTGCCGGCAGCCGTGCTCCGAGTGTCGCGTTTAAATTGCTGAGCACTGTACCTATATAGTACTATATATTGTTGAGGTCAATGCAGACTACCATTAGAACTGGCTTGCATGTTTATTTAATTGTGCCCATCACACTGCACTCTTATTTTAATTTTCAAGTAGCACATAAGGAGATTTCCTGGTTTGAAATATGTTGCTAGTGAAACTCCATAGCTTATAAGGTGGTGCTTGTGGTACTACTTGGTTTAGCTTTGCACACTTGTGCTCTGCATTCAATTATCATGCCAATTTTAACACGGTAATAGGGCCTGCCTTGTTAGGTGATCAATCACTGGCCACAATGTTCTATTGAATAATAAGACCATGGTTAAACATGTAGGAGAACATTGACAAAGTTGGATGCTTGTGGGGAAAAAAATTGTGGCAATGGCGCCGTCATAGCATTAATTTGTTTGTCCTGTTTACCATACAAGCTGAGCCACAAGTAGTGTGTTAGCTGAGTGCTTTACCCAGAGTTAACAGTGGTAGAAAAAGGAGTGTCGCTGGAGCCAGTGACATTCCTTCTTCTACCACTCACTTCAAGTTGCCATCTTCCTGTCTGTCTCTCTCTCATTTTGTATTATCCAGAAGTTAATGCGCTTAGCCGAAGTAAGGTGGCATGTTTTAGCTGAGCATTGAGTGGGTTTTGCAGCACAGTGAAGCTGCATTGAATAGAAGTGAGGTAGTACATGTAAAGATTAACAAATATATATAACTTTGTTGGCATGCAAATTGTACAGTTTGTCATTTTATGGTGAATGTACCTGGATAGTTTATTTTTCAAGTATGACCGATGGTTACTGAACTTGCAAAATGAACTTCCGAAACTTTTGTGAAGAGTGAAAGTAGGTGTATAGATAGAAAATGCAGTGAAAAAGTAAGCAAAAGATTAGTGGCACAAAACCTGAACAATATATGTAGATTTACAGTTAGGAGATATGACACACCCGAGGTAATGCTCAGCATCTGAACTTGTCCATTTAGTCGCACTTTTTTTTTTTTTTTCTGCAGTGTTAGTTGAATGATTCTTGGCGACACTGCGACTGCACTGCATCACACTCGCAATGGTTGCAGGCTGTCTCAATAGATCTTCATGCGCTTTTGACAACGCTTGTTATTTGCACATGCATGCTGGCATACCTGGCACCTGCTTTTACCGCAGGGTCAGCAGAGTGCATCCTTTAACAAGTTACCCTGCCACGTAAGTCAACTTTTAAAGGAAAACTTTGTGCAAAAGAGCAATCATCTTTAAGAAAGTTTACTACAGGCTCTTTTATTGTCTGCGTATTATAAAATTTAGACGTTGTGAATTTCTTGGCAAGAGCAGCATTCATAACTCGTTGGTTCAGGGTGCATCCATTGACAGTCATTGAGTTGGTGTTACGCATACCGTAAAATTCCGAGCAAGCGCCACCCCCCCCCCTCAAGCAAGTCGAAATTACCGGCAAAGGTTTGGGGGGCGCTATCCCGGAACGGCACCAAAATTCAAGATGGCAACGACAAAATTTTCCCGCCCCCCCAAAAAAAACATAGTGGGAATGGCATTAAAATTTTATTGAACATGAACTTTATTAAGCCAAAGATTTGTTAGTGGTGTTTATCACTCTCAAAACCACCGAAAGAACTACAGAAAGAGCGCATCGACGCTGCACCGACGCGTCACCGCGACCGGCGACACGAACATTGGTTATGCAGCTTCTATTCGAGGCAAAATTATGTCCGCTAGAGTAAAGTGACGCGTAATGTCCACTTTATTAAAAACCATGTCCACGGTGAAACGTTTAGCACTAATGAGAGTTCCGATACAAGTCAAGCTTAGCTGCAGTGCATGGCTACCGACAGCGAACCGCGGCTCGGCCATGCTCGCAACGCAGCTGGTGGCACCGCAAATATCAGCATGTTTTCTTCATCGTGTGAAATTATTGCGAGGAGAGGGTAAAGCGGCAATGACGGTAACAAAACATTGCTGCTTGGGAGCATCGGCGGTTCGTTCTGAAGTGCCGGCGGTCTGCTACAGATTCGAAGTGAACTGGAAAAGGCCTAGCGACGATATCGGTGGCGAGTGATTAGCAGCGGTGAAGCTGCCGGCGACACCAGAGCGTAGCCACGACCACTCCTCTGTCGCCGAGTGGTCACGTCGCTGTGCCTCAGGGAAATCCTCTGTGCTGTGTGAGAGGCAGATCTCGCTGTCGGCCGGCGGTCCGTGATCTACAGACCGCCAGCCGCAGTTCTCCCTGATGCACACGTGTGCGCACTGGAGCACCCGGGTGCGACCATGATTCGATGAAATGGCTCATCGGGGCACCCCCATGCGCACTGGTGCGATTTGCCGAAGTTGCCATTATTTTCGTGGACTGGATGTGGCAGGCCAGTGTTGGTGCGGAGCGGGATGGGGGGGAGGGGGCGCTTTCCCTGAACGGCGCGCAAGTATGAGATTAGCAGCGAAGTTAGGGGAGGGGGGGGCTCTTGCATGGGTAGGGGCGCTTGCTCGGAACTTTACGGTATAAGCATCAGTAAAAAAATTTTTTCTTTATGTGTGAGTGGAGCAGAAGTTAGCAACAGTTCCGGCTAACTAAAGGAATGTTTTGCCTTAGTTGCATGATGGTTGTAGTAATAATTTAGGCTACTTGAAGAAAATGTCTTCTGGCTGGTGTGATTGTATATGCACATGTTAAGTACGGTTCAGTTAGAGTTGTGCACTATTTATTGGAGCTGAAAAGCAAGGCACTGATGGATGCCATCATGATGGTCATTTTTATGAAACTACCAAATTACTGTGCGTACATAGTCTTACACGAAGTTCTTTATGTAAAATTAATTTTATCCTAGAAAAGTTTTTTTTTAAATTGTCTAATAAACGAGAGCTCCATTTTAAAAGTATGTAGCCGTGCTGAAATGTTGAGGATAATTGCAACAAATAAATTTCCTGTGAGCTTGGGTCTGGCATCTTTAAGAAAGTAGTGTCATGTCTTTGAAAGAAATTCATTATGCTAAGGTATTATTCTTCATATTGAACAACATTTTTAAACACAAGTTTTATGTGTCATTAAGACCTTCTGTCTGAGACCTGCCTTTTCATCATAAGAAATTTTGAAGCATACAGCATCTCAGGAAAGGTTCAGAACAAAATTAGAGTTAGGCGAAAACTTTTTCAGCAGTAGGAAATAGCTTTCAGTGCAAGGCAGATAGGCTGGCATATCATCGTATGATGTAGCTGCACTGGCAGATAATTCTTGAATATCTTTCCTCTTCTCTGCCATAATGAAAGGTGCTTCATCTCATCCAGGCTTGTGCCTTTTTTAAGTGACTGATAATAGATGTAAAGCAGATGTAAAGCTTAACTCTCTCTTTACCAGTGTTTGTCAAAGCGAGCATCACTGTACACCACTACCAAGTTGCTGCCACTTTTGGGAAGGTTGTTATTCACCGATGGGGGTATGATGTCCCAGAGGTGCACATTGGGCTATAAGGGATGTCATAGTGGAGGGCTCTAAATTCTGGCCCTGTTGGGATACCGTTATTGCAGCCTGGAATTCAAGCTGTAACCTCATGCCCCAGTAGCAGAATGCTGTAGTCACTGAGCCACCACAATGCAGGGTGCGTACAGGTCCTTGAAATCCTTGAAAACCCTTGAAATTGAAAAGTGCATTTTCAAGGCCCTTGAAAGTCCTGGAATTTTTTTCCTTCCTTGAAAATCCTTGAATTTCGTGAGCAATGCACTCTGATATCGACATTGCGACCTCCTTTCTGTGGTAGATCGGCATCGATCTGACATACTCCCCATTTCAGAAGCAATACGCCGGCACGAGCACACACGCTTCCGTTTTGCAGAACTGCGGGAAAAAATAAAAGGCTTCACCGCGTCAAACCGTGAATGGAATGAGAGATGTGTGCCGCGCTTAGGTGCTGGCTCGGCTGGCAGTGCTTACGCTGCTTTCCTCATCCTATCGTTCGTTTCACTCCTCGCCCGGCGGTCTGCCTTTTCCCACTTTCCCTCTTGCGTGCGAGGTGAAGCTAAAGAGAGCTAGCTATAGTGGAGCAACTTTACCACTGATGCTCAGTGCCTTTGTGCCTTCGGGTGGAGGTTTGTTATAATATTATTTATGATAATATAAGTGCAATAACATTATGCTGAATGTTTTGGAAATGTTTGATAAACCAACCCAGCTAATACTGCAGAAGCCTGAGAGCCGTTGTGAGTGTTGTTGTGTTAACTTTTAATATTGCGGACTTGAGAAATGATCAAGACAAGACATGTTTTACAAAATGGCAATATACTGTACATCTATTTTTTATAATATAATGGATGTGTAGCAAGACTACACTGAATGGTTTGGAAATGTTCGTTTAACTTGCCCAGTTAATACTGGAAAAGTCAGTGTAGCTGTTGGGAGCATTCGGTGTGTTTTGTGTACTTTTTTTTCTTCGGTATTGTTGTGAACTTGCAAAGTGATCAAGGCTACACAATATTAACATCATTGGAATATACATTTATTTCTTTTTATTTTAGCGCAATAACTCTATGCTGAATGTTTTGAATATGTTTGGTGAATTTTACCCAGCCTACACTGGAGAAATCTCAGCCGCTGTTGTAAGCATTCATTTTGTGTTGTGATCTTGAGAAGTTATCAAGGCTAGACATTTTATTATAATTGTGATATACATTTATTTATTGTAAGTGCAATAAGACTAGTCATTTTTGGAAATGTTAGAGTAAAGAAATCCTACTTTGGATGCCGCTTTGAGTCCTTGAAAAACCTGTGACAGGTCCTGGAAAGTCCTGGAATATCCTTGAATTTTTGCCTTGGAAACCTGTACGAACCCTGCAATGGGTAAAGTTGTTTGTAGCTGTGTTGTTTTTTCCTCATCTCCTCAAGAAAAAAGTTACACCTTCCAAATTTGGTTTCACAGCATCTCGTTTGGAATTTTTTATTTTGAAATCTTGGGGGGGGGGTGTTCATTTGAAGGGATTTTTCTTTCTCACAAAATGAGGGTTGGTCTATCATCATTAACCACATATCAGTAGCAGTTTAGTAGGGAAAAAATGGCATGATGTTTAGTCCTGCTGAATGCATAGCTCGCTCTTCCTAAGGGAATATACAGTAAGGTTGGGGACTTCACAGTGGGATTTCTGGACAACCACCCAAGATTACACTAAAGCATTTTCTCATGTTGCATGTCACATTTTTGAATTTTGACACATTCCATCCCCTGTATGTGGAGGAATGGCCTTCCATTGGATTTCTAGAGATAGTTGGGCAAGAAGATTTCACTGTACAGTGCTTCAGTTCTGTCAAATGTATTATGTGCTGTTGCCTTTGAAATTGAGCATTGTCATCTGCTTTTATTTTTTTTTTATTTTACTGCTTCTGTAAAGAAAGAATTACACATTTACACTAACGTGGTGTCTGATTTGTGAAATTTTTTTAGTTTAACCTATGAAAGGCAGTGTGTTAGGGAACTTTGCTGTCTGTTTGCTGTCTGTTCTAGATCCAAGTGATAGAAGATGATCGCAAAGCTCACAGCGGTCCTTTCTACACAAATAAGAGGGGCCTGGTTCCACCACTGGTCACTACTGACTTTATTGTGCATGATGAAGGTAGGTAATATTGTTTACTGTATTTTTGCTATTTTCATGGAACTTTTGAATTAGTACATGCAGAATTGTGCATTTCCAAAGACGTTGGGACTTATTGACATGAGGTGCATAGTACAGTACGTATGTTTGTGATATATATGCCTGTAATGTGCAAATTTTCTAGACATGCTTGTAGCAAAGTATTTGTCATGGCAATTTGTAGAGTTGCCTTCATTCGAGGTACTGCTATCTGGGACACAATTGTACTATGTGCTGTTATTATTCAGAGCTGCATTGTAGCTTTTTCATATTAACCCTTTCAGGCCCAAATTAATTCTGTTCATTGTAAAAAATTGGTCTTTACAATTTGAGATGTGCATGATCGTGGTAGTTAAAAAAAATAAAAAAATCTGTGCTCACACTATTCAATCAAAACTTATTCAATGATTCCAATTGGAATCAGTGGGACTTGGTTTACTTGAAATGCGTCGTTTCAAGCAATACGTGAAAAGTCTATTTTAGATGAAATTCTTTGAAGCAATTCTTTTCTTTGTTGAGGAAGAGGTGTGTGCCACACATCTTGCACCGAATGCGGCAGTAAGAGCACATTCTTTATTTTTTATAGTTTGCGCTAGAGCACTGCACGGGCTCGGGCTTACCCGAAAGCCCGGGCCTGGCCCGGCTCGTGGGCCGGGCCGAGTAGAGGAGTTTTTTCACGGGCTCGGGCCGGGCTCGGGCACGGCGTGTGCTTTTTGACCCGGGCCCGGGCCGGGCTCGGGTTTTTTGACGCGGGCCCGGGCCGGGCTCGGGCTTTCTGCGAGTTATTCTCGGGCTTTTCAACTCTGAAAAACATGTATTTTTCGGTCTCGGGCCGGGTTCGGGCCGGTTTCGAGTCGGGCTCGGGCCGGGCTCGGGCTTAAGGTAAAGGGGTGGCGGGCCGGGCGGGTAACGTAGATTATTTCCGGGCCCGGGCCGGGCCCGGGTCTTGCCACAAAAGTTTTGATCGGGCTCGGGTGGGCCGCCCAATGTGAAAACGGGCCCAGGCCGGGCCCGGGCCGCAAAAATCGGCCCGTGCAGTGCTCTAGTTTGCGCACTGACTTCTTTTTCATCGGACGAATCAATGTCACCTCGAGGGATCAGCACAAGCTTCGCGACTTCTTTCTTTTTCTAATAAAACTCGCATGCGCTGATTGTCGCCATCTGTTCCGAAATAAATTGCCCCCCAAAAAGTTTATCTACACGGCATAAGCTCATATCAACAGCATAAAATCACAAAAAGCTGAGCAAGGCTCCACCAATAATACAGGCTCCTGACCCGATAATGATCCATCAGGTAACACGCGCCCAAAACATGGCCAAGTACGGCATGGAAACGTCGTTTGCGCGCGAACAAACACGCGATTTAGTCAGTGAGGTAACGTCAATCGAAAATGTATCGCGTGAGTAGTCGGGGCCGCTACGTCCCAATGATTCCATTTGGAATCATCAAGATTCACAAAGATCTCCGGTACCCGCAAATACTTTTTGCGGAATAAGTTTACTGCGAAGTGATCGCATAGCACCTAATAGTTCAAATCGAAATGTTCGAGACAAAAATAAAATAATTGTTGTACCTCTGCACGGTGAAAAGAAGAGGGGATCTCAGCTAATGGCAGGAACAGTGTAAGCGATTCTTTTATTTTTTTCGTTCAGAGGTGACAGCACTTCCTTGAGTCTACCACCTTGCCAGCATATGTAAAGCAAGGGCTAAATACGAGTTGTAGCTTAAGAACAATCTTTTTCTTTTAACTCGGGGTTGCCCACTGAGCTACAAAATTGATGATTCCATTTGGAATCACTGGGCCTTAAAGGGTTAATGCAATAGCCTTATGGGCCCCGTGTCGCATAAAATCCGGGGTCGGTGCTGGCGTCCCGTGAGCGTAAATTCCCGTGTATATTAAGGTATATGGATATGCCATGCCTTGCTATATGACATGCAGTATACGCTGGGTTATATTGCCACACCATTCTATCACTAAAGTTGCTCATACCTTGTCTTACATTCTTGACAAAGTTATTCCTCGGAATTTTGAGGATGACAGCCCACAAAAAAATGTCATGAAACAAAACACCAACAGCGCTGGCCTTTTATGTTAAATATTCTCAGACTGAAATATTAAAAGTGCTAAACACTAACAGAAACCTGAAAATGATGTAATTTTTTTGGCGCGGCTGTGCACTACCCCTGGGATCGATCCACGCAATAGGCTGCATTTCTACCAGAAAGATCACCTTCGTGTACAGCGTTCGCCGCCAGCGTTTCCCGGTAAACATTAGGGTTACATAAGCTGCAGTTGCCGGGAAGCGTGAGAAGCAGTCGGGGATCTTTGAATGCCATTGCATTCTACTTTTAAAGGCGAAACTTAAGCATCCTCCAATTTTTTACTGAACAAGAATTGTAGCACTTTTGTTCTTTTCAGTTATAGTGTTGTGGGATAAAATGGCTACTGCTTCTCTATGCAGGCATTTGCAGCCCTCGATTTGTGCGTTCTACCATCTACAGTGTACCGTGCACACCAGAGATGCTGAGGCAAACGGCTCTTCCATTTGCCCTGTGCATCAGCCCTTTTGCACGCCAAGCTCCTGGTGAGGTGAGCTGTTAGGCTTTATGATGATTATCCTTGACAGATAGCAATCATCATGGAGATTGAATGAACTAATTAATGCACCTGTCACACAGTTTAAATAGCTCAATTGTTGTTGCGTGTAGCTCAATTCTTGTGAAGAAGGAAAGCTTGAATGAATGTCTAGAGGTAAACCAGAATTCTCTGAGACACAGTTGGAGGTCAGTTCTTTCATCAAAACTTAAGCTTTTGACTGTGCTGGTACTTTCTGTTTCGATTTCTATCCAAACATGTTTATTGCATCTCTTTCGGCAGCACACGCTCCTGCTATTGTGTATAAGTATGTTCAAGTTCAGCTCCGGCTGGTTTATAGCTGTCTGCTTTTAAAGGGAAGAACATTTCTTTGTTCTGCTTTGATACACTAGCCTAGGCTGATTTTATGGCTCTGCCTAAACAGTAGCACTTTGGTGCATGCAGAGTGCCCTGCCACTGAGTGATTTCGGGGAGGATGGCCCTGTGCGGTGCAACCGGTGCAAGGCCTACATGTGCCCACTGATGCAGTTCATAGATGGCGGGCGCCGCTTCCAGTGCGTCTTCTGCAAAGCTACTACTGAGGGTGAGAATTCAAAAGCTGGCTGATCATTGCCTCTTGATGCAACCGTCACCTTGATTTTAGATCCACTGCAAGAGCAGTCATCCCGATGTTTCTTCTTGGTTATTTTCTATATTATTCTCTGGGGGTAAATATGTTGACATTAAACAGTGCTAATAGCGGAGAATAGAAGTTTCAAAACCATTAGCTGCCATTATTTTAAAAATTTGGAATTACATATGAATGCACTTTTAGAATGTTTTCAGCCTAGGAGAAACAAAATGAGGCAAACTTATGCTGTGCTTCCTGATTACTGTTAATTTTAAATTGGTTCTGAACACATTAAAAAAAATACGTAAAAGCAAATCCTTAGTCTTTTGTTCTGTGAAATTTAAATTGGAAAAGCACTCAATTTTGTCATGGGTACTATTGTTCATCTTCACTAATCTAGCACGTGTGTTTATTCCATTTCTTTATTAGGCCAAGGAAAGCGTAGGAGAAATTAATAATTAAAAAATGTAATCAGTTGTGAATGATGGCTAATATTGCATTAAGCTTCATATTCTTAACAAGCGGAACTGAAAAGTCAAAGAACAGAATTTGCCGTTGTGGAAGCCAAACCACAATCTTTGCATGATGCGGGCAATGCTCTGTCAATTGAGCTACGATGCTGGCTGTCCCTCTGTTCACTTTCTTGAGTATTTGTGTACATCCTTGGTATGTTGTCCAACATCACTCATAACCATGGCTTCAGATGTGGAGCATCCTTTCAACGATAGCCGTCACACAGTACATGATCTTAGGAGCAGGCAACAGGCCAGTAAACCCTCGTACACTACCTGAAGGCATCAAGGCTGGCATAGTCAATAGTACCCTCCCTATGGAATGGGTGAGAAGAATTGGGAACTGATCCCCTTTGTTCCCAGATTCTTCTTGTTCCGTATCTCTTTATCATATGCCTGTGCATATGCTTTGTCACAGGGAGGTTGTGTTTTGCTGTGTTTTTGTATTTTTCTGTTTGCTTCTAACCTAAATGCTTGCCAGGCGAGTGTTTGGCCAATTCAAGTTTCTCAATATTTGGTGATTATTACTGCTGAAAGAAACTAGAAAATATGTCAATTTTGGACTCCTTCCTTTCATTATGATGGTTTTTATTAGTTTTTTGTTAGGACCAACTTTCTGTTGAAGGGGCTTTCAAATTAATTTCATAATGTAGTTGATTCTGCATTTTCATTATTGATAAACATTCATGGATGAATGAGAATGCACACCATCTGCAACTCACATTCCAGCATTTCAGAGTACAGTCGAATCTCAATAATTCGTACTCGAAGGCGCCCGAAAATTAGTTTGAATTAAAGAAAGGACTTATTTTTGAAGTATTCGTGCACCATAGCACGACGTAAAAACGGTGCGAGTCGTGAAATATTGCGGCGCGCAAGCACATAGCGAGCGGGGGCCACGAAACTGCCCACGTCGGCGAACGCTCGCTTCCCGATAACGGCAGAAAACGAAACTTCAGGCAGCGGGCGGCAACGGGCGCGTGTGGGGACCGTCGAAGGTGAGGGAGGAGGGTGGCAGGGAAGCGGATTTGGCCTCGGCAACCCCATCACTTCAGTGGCTCCCCTCGCGCTCCCTCTCAACTCCCTCGTAGCTCCCTCACCTTTGACTGTCTCCGTGCGCGCCCGCCGCTGCTCCCGCCGCCCCGGCGCCAGCTTAGCCCGCTCCCTGAAGTTTCGTTTTCTGCCGTTGAAGCGAGCGTTGGTTGGCATGGGGCAGTTTTGTTGGCCGGACGGGGCCTCTGCCGTTGCTTCCCTCTGCGCCGAAGCCGCAGCGTTGGCTGAGATGTCGGCACGTACACGCGTGTTCCGGCGCGACGTAGAAACGGCGACCTTTCATTTGAGAGAGTGAAATTTCCGCCACATTTTTTTTTTCTCTCTCTCATATTTTTCTCCACGCGACGTTGAGGGGTCTCGCCTAAGCTTTTGCTCTATAGACGAGGCAACCTAAAGATTGCCCGCGTGGCACCAGCGCCCAATACTCCCCTGGCGGAAGGATGGAAGTGTCGAAGGTCGTCGCTGGGCCAGCGTGCGCCCGTGTTCTCTACGGCGCGAGCGATGGTGCGCGTTCTTTTCGTGACGGCGAGCACGACCTCATCAACCGGGAAAGGTGGCACGCAATACTGCTGCTGTGTTGTTGATTGCCACAACAGCCTCGAAAGGTCGAAAGCTGCCCGTGAAGTCCTATAGAATTCCGGGGAGGTGGTACGAGAAGGACAGACAACTGTGGATAACTGCAGTGCGCCAAGTCAAGTAAGTCACATACGTTCGCATTCGCGTGCAATATAACGACCGTTCATAAAAACGAAATAGTAATATGCCTGTATTTAGCGCATGGCTGTTTGTTTAGACGTGTCACGTACTTGAATCGTGCAGTGACATCCGCCGTGTTAGCTTAGCAGTAAATGCATACGTGTTGCGCCACTAAGCTCGACGACGCAAACTCGATTCCCGGCCACGGCGGCCGCATTTTGATGGAGGCGCAATGCAAGAATACACTTGTTACTGTGTACTTTGATTTTTGTGCCCGTTAGAGAACCCCCGGTTGTCAAAATTATTCCTGAGACCCTCCATTACAGCGTGCCCCATAATGATATCGTGGTTTTGGCACGTAAAACCCCCCAAATTTAATTGATTGTACTGTTCGTTCACTCGCGATCGGCAAGGATGAGCTCAAGAGAATTGTATCCGTTTTCCAAACGCTGCAAGTTAAATTGCTAGTTGTGCAGGCAACAAAAGGGTCCGCGCACTACTTGTCTTTGTGTGGTGGCAATCTATGTTCAATGCAAGCTGCAGTCATCGCGTGCATCGGTAAGCGGCAGATCGGAAAGCAGCTGTCCGAGACATGCGCGTTATGTTTGTTGCTTGGG